>NC_045807.1:568418-842786 GCF_009873245.2 Balaenoptera musculus
AACAATCAAGACAGTGTAGTACTGACATAAGGATAGACATATAGACCAATTAAGTCTATTGACTTTTCTTATAGATTTTTGCCTCTCATATCCTACATTATGTGTTCTTTTGTGTTTAGTGGGTTTATGTAGTTAAACCTTATAATTCCTTTCTCATTTCCTTTTACATATATCCTAATGGCATTTTTGTGGTTAGTATGGTCATTACATTTACCTTCTTAAAATTATGATACTCTAATAAGAACTTATACAAGCTTAACTTCAATAATAAACAAAACTCTCCTCCTACTCAATTTTGTCTGCACCCTCTTTCAGTTATTGATGTTGTAAAATGACAATTTTATACATTGTGAGTCCAAAAAACATAGACTAATAATTTTATCTTTTATGCATTCAAATCATAAATCATGTAGAAGACAAAGGGGATTTACAAAGTTACAGTATAATACTAGATGTACTAAAATTGTCCAGAGGAACTGAATCAAATATATGATATTTGTTGTCCACTGCCTCTGGACTACAAGTTTTCATTTGAAAAAATCTGCTGATAATCTTATTAAGACCTCTTACGTATGTGAAAGGAGATTTATTATAGGAATTGGTTTCTGTAGTTATGGAGGCCTAGACAGCCCACAATATGTGATTTGCAAGCAAAACAAGAAACGCTGGTGATATAATTCAGACCAAGTCCAAAGGACTGAAAATTTGGGGCTAATGGTATAAATCTTGGTCTCAGTTCAAAAGCCCAAGAACCAGGAACACTGATATCCAATGGCAGGAGAAAAGATAGATGTCTCTTCTAAGGAAGAAAGAGCAAATTCATTCTTCCTGCACATTTTGTTCTACTCAAACGCTCAACGGATTGGATAATGCCCACTCATATTGGTGAGAGTGACCATCTTTGCTCAGGCTTTTGATGGAAAGGATAATCTTTTCCAGAGACACCTTATAGGCACATCCAGAAATAATGTTTTACCAGCTATGTTGGCATCCCTTAGTCCAGTGAAGTTGACACATGAAATTGAGCATTAAATAGCTTTTGTAATTGTCCATGTATTTGCCTTTACCAGAGATTACATACTACAGTACTACATGGAAGAACCTTGAAGAGATAATGATAAGTGAAATAAGCCAATTACACACACACACACACACACACACACACACACACACATTAACCCAAAATTATATTTTATTCATCTGAGGTACTTAGTATAGTAAAATTCTTAAAGATAGAGAGTAAAATGTTGGTTGTCAAGGGTTGGCAGGAGAAAAAATGTACTTATATTTTTAAAGGACACAGAGTCTCAGTTTTGCAAGATGAAAAAGTTCTAGAGATAGATAGTTGTGATGTAAATACACTCAATTCTTCAGGGCTGAATACTTAAAAATTATTAAAGTGGAAAATTTCATGTTTTGTATGTTTTACAACTGTGTATGTGAATGTATGATGTCACCAAGATGGCAGACTAGGAAGCTCCAAGCCTCACCCCTCTGCCCCATAGAAATACAAAACACAACAACAGACTGACTAAATAGCTTTTATGAGCTTTAGAAACCAGTTAATGATCTGCAGACACTAAACTAATGCCCAGTGAAGAAAAAGACACATTCAAATGTACAAAATTTTGTGAAGTTTTTCTCACCCATGCCCAAACCTTTCCCCAGTATGCCATGGTCAGGAGGAAGCCACCCAATCACCTGTTCTTCCCTTTGGATGGAGGGAAAAAATTGAACTTATTTGCAAGGTTCTGGAATGTTGAATCCAAAGGACTGGATTCTGTTTCACACAATTCAGAGCATTGACAGGAATGATGGCATAGCTTGGAAATCAGATTGGAGTCACTGAAAGCAATAGAAATGCCACAGTGCAGGACACTTGCAGGAACACTGCAGAGCTATAGAGGGGCAGAGCAATAAAAGACAACATATAAGATGAGAAAAAACAAGAATGAGACTATTATGGAATTTAAGACATTTAAAACAGCTGTGTATATAGTAAGAAGTACATTCATAGTTGTAGGGGAGACACATGCCCAGAAAAGGCCTCAAGAGACATTGAGCCTTCACACCTGGCTTATTAGCAAAGATCTTCCTCTGAATGGAGAGAGTCAGCAAATTCTGGGAATTTGCTGGTTGTTTTTCAAATGGCCACATTGTTGCAAAAGATCAGAGGGCATACAATGAAATGAGAAATATGATGCATTCAAAGAAATCATATAAATCTACAGAAAGTGACCCTAAAGAAACACAGGCTATGGATTTAGCAGACAAAGATTTTACAACAACTTTCTTAAATATGCTAAAAGAGGTAAAGTATAACATGGACAGGAGCTAACAGACATTGGGAAAACAATATACTGAAACTTGTGTGGTGCAGTCCTAAGCAGGAGGTTTATAGCAATAAGCTCTCACATTAAAAAAGAAAGATCTCAAATCAGAAACCTAACTCTCCATCTCTAGTAATTAGAACAAAACAACCCAAAATTTAGCAAAAGGAAGAAACTAATGAATACTACAGTAGAAATAAATGAAATGTAGATTAAAAAAATAGAACCAAGGAAACTATGAATTAACTTTTTTAAAAGAAAGACAAAATTGGCAAATCCTTAGTTAGACAAATTTTAAAAATATGACTCAAATAAGCATCAGAAATAAGGAGACATTAAAACTGATGCCACAGATCTAAAAGGGGTTATAAGAAACTACTATAAACAATTGTATGCCAATAAAATGAGTAATGTAGAAGAAAGGGAGAAATTGTTAGAAAGAAAAACCTACTAACACTGAATCAGGAAGCAATAAAAAAATCTGAACAGACCTGTAACTAGTAAAGAGATTGAATTAGTAATCAAAAACTTCCCAACAAAGAAAAGCACAGGACTAGATGGTTTTATACTAGAATTCTACTGAACATTTAAAGAAGATTTATACCATTCCTAATAAAATAAATTCCAAAAAATTGAAGGAAGGAATACTTCCAAACCTATTCTAAGAAGCCAGATTTACCGTGATACCAAAGGCCAGAAAAAACACTACAATACTGATACAAAAATACTTAACAAAATACTAGCAAACCAAATTTAATAACACATTAAAAGGATTAGCAAACATAACAAAATGGGATCAGTTCCTGGAATTCAAGGATAGTTCAACATACAAAAATCAATCAATATAATATACCACATTAACAGAATATAGGACAAAAACCACATGACCATCTTAATTGCAGCAGAAGCATTTAACAAAATTTGACACCCTTATGTGATAAACACAGTCAACAAACTAGGAATAGAAAGAAACTACCTCAACATAATTAAGGACACATATGAAAAACCCACTACTAACATAACATTATATTCAATGATGAAAAACTATAACGTTTTCCTCTAAAGTAGGAACAATTTAGAAACCTACTCTAGGCAAGAAAAATAATATTAGGCACCCAACTGGAAATGAAAAAAAAATCTCAAATGATGTCATCTTAGATGTAGTGACCCCAACAATTTCACACACAAAAAACGTGTTAGACTACTAAACAAATTAGACAAAGTAGGAGGATACAAAAAGAATGCTCAAAAAATTCATGGCATTTTTATATACTAACAATAAACAATTTGAAAAGGAATTTGAGAAAATCCAAATAGCATAAAACATTCTTAGTAATAAACTTAACTGAGGAGTCAAAATTTGTATAATGAAAACTACAAAACCTTGCCAGAAAACACTGACGTTACAAATAAATAGAAAGACATCCTACGTTCATGTCTAGTTCAGGGAACTAGATCCCACATATACGCCGCACTAAAGATCCTGCACGTGGCAACTAAGATCCCGAGTGCCACAACTAAGACCTGGTGCAGACAAATAAATAAATAAATAAATAAATAAATAACAAAGGAGCAAGAAAGTGGAGGGCTATACCCCCATGTTTTCAGTCATTTGTTAAGGGCTGATCCTGAAACTGTGCAGGACCCTGTGGGGCTCCTGGGCACAAAAGCCTTTCTGTGTCCCCAAGAAGAAAAAAAAAAAAAAGGAAGACTTAATATTTTTAAATGTCCATTTTACCCAGAGAGATCTACAGATTCAACTGAATATTTCTCTAAATCTCAATTACTTTTTTGTAGAAATAGAAAAAAAATCTTAAATTCATATGAAATCTCAAAAAACACTGAGTAATCGAAACAATTTTGAAAAATAATATCACAACTGATTTCAAAGTGTATTATGTATCTATAATAATCAACACAGAACAGGTACCAGCATAAAGACAGAAATAAAATAAAGATCCCAGAAATAAACCCTCTTGTATATGGTTCAATAATCTTCAATAGTGGTGCCACAGCTACCCAATGGGAAAAAGAGGTCTCTTAAACAAGAGAAAGTGTAAAGAAAACTTGATGCTCACATGCAAAAGAAGTAGACACTTAATTTATATTTTACACAAAAATGTACTAAAAATTTAATGATCAAATGTAAGTCCTGAGACTATACAACTCCTGAAAGAAACATAAGGTAAGACCTTCATAATCTAATGTTGAATTTGTCAGTGAATTCTTGGATACAACATTAAAAGCACAGGCAAGAAAAACAAAACTAGATAGTTGGTACTTGATCATACTTAAAATCTGCACAGCAAAGGAAATAATCACCAGAGTGAAAAGGCAACTTTAAGAACAGAGAAAGTATTGGCAAACGATGTATCTGGTTAATACTGAGAATATATTTTAAAACTCTAAAAACTCAACAACAAGAAAACAAATAAGGTGGCATTACAATACACAAAGGATTTGAATAGATATTCCTCCAAAGAAGACATAAAAATGGCCAATAAGCATATGACAAGATGCTCAAAATCACTAATCATCAGGGAAAGGTAAATCAAACTAAAAATAAGCTATTACCTCATATGCATTAGGATAGCCACTATTTTTAAAAAATAGTGTAGGATAGGATGTGGAAAATTGGAACTCTTTTTCATCATTGGTAAGACTGTAAAGTGGTAAAGCCATTTTGGAAAACAACATGTAGTTAAATATTACAAATAGAATGACCTTGTGATACAGCAATCCTACTTCTGGCATATGTCCAAAAATTCAAAGACAAAATGTCAAATAGATATCTTCACACCCATATTCATTGAGACATTATTCACAATAGCCAAGAAGTGCAAGCAGTAAAATGTCCATTGATAGATGAATGGATATGGAAGACGTCCACACATGAAACAGAATATTATTTAGTCTTTTTTTTTTTTTCTTTTTTAAAGGAAATCCTATAAGGACTTCCCTCGCAGTCCAGTTGTTAGGATTCTGTGCTTCCACTGCAGGGGGCATGGGTTTGATCCCTAGTCGGGGAACTAAGATCCCACATGCTACAGCATGCCCTCTCCCCCCAAAAAGAAAATAAGATAAAATAAATATAAGTAAAATAAAATTATTTTTTAAAAAAGGAAATCCTATCATGTGCAATAACATGGGAGAAACTTGAGGACATTATGCTATGTGAAAAAAGCCAGCCCCTGCCCCAACAAAATAAAAAAAACAAATAGCACATGACTTCATTTATATGGTTTTTTTAAGTATTCAAGCCCTTGGAAATAGGAAGTAGGAAGGTGGTTGCCAGGGGTGGGGGAAGGGGAGAGTATAGCATTTCAGTTCTGCAATATGAAAATTTTAGAGATCTGGTGTCTTTGCTGTTGTCTAAATTTTGTGTTCTTGTTCAAACTTAATAGTGTAATTTTTTACTCTTCTTTGATAACCTCAAAAGAAACTTGTTCTAAAATTAATTTCACACATTATTTTGAAATACATAGTATATACATACCATGTAAATGTTCTTATTGGCACTGAACTAATAGATGTATCAGGTAACTGGGATGCCTTATTCTGATGCTTTCATTACAGCATTTTTTTCTTCCAAAGTTGACAGACCTATCAGAGTACACAGATGGCATACTTAATGCCTTCCACTAAGATCATGCAATGGCACTTATCCAAGCAACAACACTGCTTCCCAGCAGCTACTTGTTAACTTGGTAGAAGGTAAGAAGTGCCTTTTGTCTTTGCCCAGAAATATCCTTTATAATGTTTCCTTTAAAAGGCCTTTTACGTAGTTCCACTATTATCTCACATTGTTAAAACTTCCCAGCCAGTCCATATTGTCTGATTTGTTTGCTGCTTGAAATCTTAGATGATGTCAACAAAATCATAAAGTAAATTGGCAATAAGATTGAATACCACTGATCTTCAGAGACAGATTACTAAAATCACCAAGGTTCATTGCTGTTATTTTTGTGTCTGAGGCATGATCCAATTTATGTTTCTAAAATTTTCTGGAAGGTTAAGAGAAAAGCAATGTTATTCTAATTTTTTTTTCTTTTTTGTGCTTTTTTTGTGTGTGGTGAGAAAACAAGATTTACTCTTAACAAATTTCAACTATACAATACAGTATTAACTATAGTCACATTACTGTATATTAGAGGTACAGAATTTATTCATCTTGCTTAAATGAAACTTTGTACTCCTTGACCAACAACCCTTCACATCCTCATCCCTTCATCTTCTGGTAACCACTATTCTGTTGTCTACTTCTATACCTCTAACTATGACAGATGCCTCATATAAGAGTAATCACAGTATTTGTCTTTCTGTGCCTGGCTTATTTCACTTAGTATAATGTCCTCCAGGGTCATACATCTTGTCATAAATGTCACGGTTTCCTTTTTTTAAGGCTGGATAATCTTTCATTATCCTCTGTATCTCTTCATCTATTCTCTGTATCCATTCGTCTATTGATGGACACTTAGATTGTTGCCATATCTTGGCTATTGAGAATAATGCTGCAGTGAACATGGTGATGCAGACATCTCTTTGAGATTGAAATTTCATTTCCTTTGGATATATACCCAGAACTGTGAATGCTGGAACATAAGATTGTGTTATTTTTATTTTTTGAGAAAACTCTATATTGTTTTCCATAATGACGGTACCAATTTACATTCCCATCAACAGTGTACTAAGATTCCCTTTTCTCCACATTCTCACCAACATATGTTATTTATAGATTTTGGATGATAGCTATTGTAACATGTATGATATGATACTTTGTTGTGGTTTCCATTTGCACTTCTCTGATGATTAGTGATGTTGAGTTTCTTTTCATGTACCTATTGGCAATTTCTATGTCCTCTGTGTAAAAATATCTATTCACTTTCTTTGTCCACGTTTAAGCAAGTTATTTTTTTTTCTTATTATTGATTTGTTCACTGAGTTCCTTATACATTTTGGATATTAACCCCTTATCTGATAGATGGCTTCCAAATAATTTCTCGCATTCAGTCCATTGCTTTTTCACTATGTTAATTGTTTCCTTAGCCATGCAAAAGTGTTTTTAGTTTCATGCCATCCGACTTACCTATTTTTGCCTTTGCTTTTGCTGTCATATCCAAAAAATCATTACCCAGAACAATGTCAAGAAACTTTCACCCCAAGTTTTCTTATAGTAGTTTTACAGTTTCAGGTCTTATGTTTAAGTTTTTAGTCCATTTTGAGTTAATTTTTTATATGGTGTGTGGTGATGGTTCAGTTTCATTGTTCTATATGTGTTCATTCAAATTTCCCAACATCATTTTCTAAAGAGACTATCCTTTCCCTGTTAGGTATTCTTGGCAACCTGATTGAAGATAACTTACCCATAAATGGGTAGATTTACTTCTGGGTTCTCTATTTCTATTAATCTAAATACCTGTTTTTATGCCAGTATCATACTGTTTATATTACTATAGATTTGTAATATGCTTTGAAATCAAGATGGCTCCAGCTTTGTTGTTTTTGCTCAAGAGTGATTTGGTCTTTTGTGTTTCCATATAAATTTTAGTGTTTTATGTATTTCTGTAAAGAATGCCCTTGGGGTTTTTATAAGAATTGAATCTTCAGATCTCTTTAAGTTGTAGGACATTCTAACAATATTAACTCTTCCAATCCATGGACACAGAATTTGTCTCTGTGTTCTTTAATTTTCTTCATAAATATTTTATCATTTTTATATACAAGTTTTTCCCCTATTAGGTTAAGTTTATTCCTAAGTATTTTATTCTTGTTGTTGTTATTGTGAATGCAATTGTTTTCTTAATTCCCTTTCTGGATAGTTTGTAGTCTGTGTCTAGAAATATGACTATCTCATTTGTTTGCTGACTTTGAATCCTGCAACTTTACTGAATTCATTTAGGAGTTCTAACAGTTTTTTTAGTTGTTTATCTTTACACTTTTCCACATGTAGGATTATGTCATATACAAACGGAGTTAATTTTACTTCTTCTTTTCTGATTGGAATATGTTTTTTTCTTTTTCTTGCCTAATAGCTGTGGCTAGAGATTTTAATACTACATTAAATAGAAATGACAAGGATGGTCATCCTTGCCTTGTACAGACCTTAGAGCAAAACTTTCATTTGTCACTGTTGACTGTATTAGCTATGGACTTTTCACATATAGCATTTGTAGTGTTGGGGCGAGTTCTTTTATTGATATTTTGTTGACAGTTTTTACTATGAATGAATGTTGAATTTTGTCAAATTCTTTTTTCTGTGCCTAGTAAGATAATCATGTTGGATTGTTTCATTTATTAATGTGGTGAATCACATTATTTGATCTACATATGTTAAAATAAGTTTGCATCACACAGATAAATTCCACTTGGTCATGGCATCCTTTTAATTTGCCTAAGTTAAGTTTGCTAGTATTTTATTGGGGATTTTTACATCTATTGATCTATCATTCTTTTTTGTGTGCATGCTTTGGTATCAAGGTGACTGAATTCTCATAAAATACGTTTGAAAGTGTTCCTTCCTCTGTTGTGTTTTTTTTTGTTTGTTTGTTCTGTTTGTTTGTTTTTGAAAGAGTTTAAGATGGATCAATATTAGCTCTTCTTTGAATATTTGGTATAATTCTCTTACAAAGCCATCTGAATATGGACTTTTCTTTGTTGGTGGATTTTTTATTACTGATTCACTCTCCTTATTTGTTATTGATCTGTTCTGGCTTTCTATTTTTCTTGAATCAGACTTGGTAGGTTGTCTACATCTAGGAATTTATCCATTGTAAGTTTAGGTTTAAATCGAGAGTGTCAACTTGAGACCTGCATCTCATTGTTTAGCTTTTGGAAGCAGCAAGTTTGTTCACCATAATCAACTTCTGTGGCATTAAAAGAACCAGGTACCATTTAACTCACAGACCTCCGATGAGAAAAAGGTTATGATAAGAGACTGTATTTGTTTTCAAAAGCATTTTATTATCTTTCACAAGTTTAAAACTACCTTTTGGATATTTAGGAGGAATCTTTTGTCCATTTTGCCTAGTATGGTGACCATGTGGTTACTGAATGGAGTTCTTTCCAGAGGGAAGAGACAATAAAAAGCCATGATTATTGGACAGGTCATGCAGGGGGAACCCAAATCATGCATCCAAACAACTCTTCACTTCTCACTTCCCTTTATCTTGAGTAGAAAACTATTTCTTGAGTCAGTAGGAACACCTGGAGTTTGGTCTTAAGCTGCTGAGGCCCTTGGGAGACTTCTGCAGTGTTTGGACTTTGGTCATATAATTTAGTTTTGGAGGTGATTAGTGTGGTGTCCAGTTATGAACACTAGCCATGATCCTGGGTTATCACATCAAAATAAGATTAAGCAAAATGTGCAATTTTCAGTACATTCTTGTTAACTGAAGAAGGAAGTAACTGAATGTCAGCAGTTCTCTAGGTCATCAGTGAATGGTTTCATTGATTCACTGAATGATTCCTTCACTTAAAAACATTTATTGAGCTCTACTATGTACCAGGCATTCTAGACACTGAGGATGCAGCCAGGGAGAGAACAGACTATGTCTGTAGAGAACTTATAGTCTAGGAAGGAGGCAAACAATAAACAAGTAAGTATGTACTAGTGGCAGTATTAAGAAATATAAAATAGAGTAAGGGGAAGGAGTAATTGGGTGGTAATGGAAGGATGTTTTAGGTAGGAGATATGGGAGCCTTCTCTGAGGAAGTGATGGTTGTACAGAGACCTGACTGAAGTAAGGGCTCACAAAAGCCAGAGCACACAAACTTCTTCAAGGAATAATGTGGGGCCAAGTGATTAAGACATAGCAGTTATAGAAACACTTATTTACCAATTTGTATATAGGAGGCTTTCCATAAAAACATAGGTTCTTAAATATTCACAGAAATTAATATGGATAGTTTAAATAACAATAATTAAATCAGAAAAGGAGGAAATACTCCAAAATCATTTATTAAATTAGCATATTAAAAACAGGAAAGTATAATACTCAGATTAACTGGATCAAAATAATGACTATGCCATGATGTAAGATGGAATACAGAGAGAGAATCATCAAAAATATTTTTTGCCCTTAAAATTTCTCTTTGTATCTGGAGGTATCAGTTCATTTAGTAAAGTACTAGGATGCAATGGTTACCATATTATTTGGTAGGTGGCAGGTACTAGAGCATAGATGGTAAGTAAAACAATGGTATACCAGTTGAAAAGTGTGTAGATTTCTGAAGACAAGTAGTAAAGTAAGAGTGAAAAACTATGGCAAAACAAACAATATTAAATAATTTTAATTGTTATTTTCTCCACAAATTACTTATCATCCTAATTGTTCTGTTTAAGATACATAAACTGTGTACTCTGACGTTTTATAACTGCTTTATTAATAAAATGCAGAGAATCTTGTTTTCATGTGTCTCCATCAATTTAATAATATTTTATTCCAAGTCTATTAAAGAGTGTCAAATGTCCTGTATGTAGGAAGACTGCTATAGGAATATGGTATTGTATTTCCAATTCCCTGGGTGGCATTGCTATCAGGATGTGTTATGGACTGGACTCATTGTGTTCTCCCTCCCAAGTACATATTTTGAAACTTTAACCTCCAGTGTAGCTGTATTTGGAGACTGGCCTCTCAGGAAGTAGTTAAGATTAAATGAGGTCATAAATGTGGGACCCTGATCTACACATGAGAAAAAACTGCATTGAGCTATAGACACACAAACAAATGCATGAGAAACTGACAAAATCTGACTAATATTTGTAAGTTGTATGAATTTCAGTTTGTGGTTTTGATGTGTTATAGTAATTAAAGTTGTTCCACTGTTTTTGAGTTGTAAGAGTTCTTTGTGTATTCTGGATGCTATATTCTTAACAGAGTTATGGTTTACAATTTTGTTTTTATTCCATAGCTGTATTATCAGTTTCTTGATAATGTCCTTTAATGCACAAAGGCTTTAAATTTTGGTAAAATCAAATATAATCAGCCATCTATATCTGCAGAAGATTGGTTCAAGATTGGCTCTGTGTATAGCAAAATTTAAGGATACCCAAGACACTTTTTCAAAATTGTGTAGTAGAATTGGTGCTCTGGCTCCATGGATATGAAACCTGTGAATATGGAGGGCCAACTATATATTTATTGGAAAAGATCCAAGCATAAATGGACTCACACAGTTCAAGCCTGTGTTGTTCAAAGATCAACAGTATATCTATTTTTTCCTTTATTCCTCATGCTTTTGGTGTCACACTTAAGAATCTATTGCCAAATTCAAGGACATGAAGACTTGCCAATTTTTTTTCTGTTAGTTTTTTTGTTTTTGTTTGTTTCAGTTTATTGAAGTATAGTTGATTAATATTGTATTCGTGTTAGGTGTACAACAAGTGATTAAGTCATATAAATTTTTCCCTTTTCAATGAGTTTTATAGTTTTAAATGTTATATTTGTCATTATTTTTTAAGTGAATTTTCATATATGTCTTGAAGTAGGGGTCAAACCTTATTCTTTTTCATATAAGTATCTGGTTGTCCCAGCAGTGCTGGTTAAAGAATATCGTATTGCCATTGGATAATGGAAATTGAATTCTTTTTCTTGTCACCCTTGTTAAAATCAATTGACATGGATATAAAAGTTTATTTCTGTACTCAATTCTATCAGATTGCTCTATATGTGTATCCATTTGCCAGTACCACATTGTTTCCTCCTCTTCAATTTTTTGAAAAACATTTGTCAAATTTTTTGTCAGTTCTTCTTTAAACATTTGGTAGAATTCATGAGTGAAGGTTCTGGTTCAGTGTTTTCCTTTGTTGGATAATTCTTTTAAATTATTGATTTAATCTCCTCATGGGTTACAAGTCTATTCAGAGTTTCTGTTTCTTCATGATTCATTCTTGGAAGGGTGTGTGTTTCTAAGAATTTTTATATGTCATTTAGGTTATCTAGTTTGTTGACATGCAATTGTTCATATTACTCTCATTATTTATTTACTTATTTTTAATTTTATTTTTGTAAAATCATAATGTCTCCATTTTCATTTCTATTTCAGTAATTTTTGTCGTCTTTTTTTTCTTAGTCAATCTAATTAAAGACTTGCTAATTTGCTAATGTTTTTGGAGAAATCACTTTTGGTTTCCTTGATTTTATTTATTGTTACTGTGTTTTCTAATTTATTTACCTCTGTTTTAATTGTATTATGTCCTTCTTTCTGCTAACTCTGGTTTACTTTGGTTTTTTTCCAAGTTGTTAAGGTACAAAGTTAGATTGTTCACTCAAGATCTTTCTTTCTTTTTAATGTAAGCTTTGCAGCTTTAAAATCCCCTCTTAGTACTGTTTTCACACACCTTCCAGGTTGGCATTGGCAGTGCTTATCAGCAAATTTGAGCAGAAACAGATCTTCTACCTTGAATATACAAGTGATTTGAAACAATACCTTCATCTTCTGGGCTGGGAATAGAAGATAAAATTCCCACTGAGACTCAGCCACATTATCTAGCAAGAGAGGTGGAATACAGCATATATCTGTAGGTGGAAGATGAGCATCAGTTCCTCAGTCAGATTCATAGACACAATACTGGCCGAGGAATTGGGATACCACCTGCAAATCCGGGATGGGAAAAATGACAATACACTCTGCACTCTGCATCCCTCCAGTGGAATTGTAGAAACAGCTATGTCTATATCTTCTGTGGTCAGTGGTAGAGGATTAGAAGATCAGCTCCCTGCTCTGCCCTGAAGACACTATGTTGGCAGGGGAAGTGGAATGACATTTTCATCTTCTGGGGTGGAGATGTGCTACAGACTGAACTGTGAATGCCCCCCACCCGCCACCAATCCATATGTTGAAGCCTTAATGCATAATGTTACTGTGTTTAGAGATAGAGCACATAAAGAGATAATTAACATTAACTACACCATACGATTATTGTCATAGTAATAATAGTAGTAAGAAGAAGAAAAAGGAGAAGAAGAGGAAGAAAGAGAGGAAGAGGGAGAAGGAGAAGGAGGAAAAGGAGAAGGAGAAGGAGGAGGAGTGGAAGGGGGAGTTAGTGCAATGTCAAAAAGATGGTTGTCTACAGGCCAGGAAGACAACTCAGCCTTGATCTCAGACTTTGAGTCCCCAAACTACAAGAAAAACAAACTTCTGTTATTTACGCTACCCAGTCCTGGTATTTTGTTATGGTCTGAGTTGACTAAGACCAGAAGTATGATTAGCTCCTTGCTATAAGCCACACACACTATCTCAAGAGCATGGCCTGCATATTTAAAACTAAGGCTATAATATCAGCCATGGTAAGGCATTTGGAGCACTACTTGCATCTTTTCAGTAGAAGATAAAGATTACCTCCTTGATAACACCCTGAGATGCATCCAGGAATGGAAAATTGGAACATGTCCTGCATCTTCTGGTCAGGTTTGAGTGTCTGTGTGTGTGTGTGTGTGTGTGTGTGTGTGTGTGTGTGTGTGTGTGTAAAATCAGCTTCCCTGTCAGCACCATAGAAACTCTGTCTGAAGTAGTATTAGAGTACCACCAGCATCATCTGGAGGTATAGAAGATGAACTATCCACAGTTCAAGAATTACTATCTCAGCATGCAAATTGGATCAGTATTTTTTCAGAGGAGAATAGAAAATTAACTCCCAGCTTAGCCCCACCAACATATGCAAGGGAATTGGAGAAATGCATACATCTTACTGGCAACATTGGATAGAAGATCAGTTTCATGCTCAGAACTGCAAACACTGTCCCAGCATTTGGACTGAGTACAAAATGGATCATCTAGATTGGATATGAAGATCAACTCCCCAGTATAACCTGATGACACTATCCTGAGAGGGAAACTGAAGCACCACTGGCATCTTTTAAGAGTGGTGATACATGAACAGCTCCCTGTTGTAAACAGAGGACAGTGTATCTTCATTGGTACTACAGAACCATGTACACTGTGTGAGTTAAAGACGGAAGATCAGCTCTTAGCACAAACTCATAAACATTATTTATTGTAGCAGGGGAAATTGAGGATTAACTTTATGTGCTGAAGCGTGTTTGAAACATCAACTCTCTGCTCAGGCCCACAGACACAATTCCAACTAGAAATTAAAGTGCCAGTGCATCTAGGATGGATCTGAAGTATCAGTTCTCCACTCAGATCCATACATACACCTTCCCAGCAAGCAGAAGTGAAACACCTGTACTTTTTGAAGGTGTCGGTGAAGAAGGTATCTCCTTGCTCTGACCAGCAGAGAACTATGCAGTCAGTGGAATTAATGAGACACTTGAAGTTTCCAGGTGGGGTGGAGTAGATGTGGGAGAGGATACACTACCATCTTCCCTCTCTAACTTGAAGACACTATGCTAGGAGGGCAGTTGAAGCATGGTCTTCAACTTTTGTGAAAGGAGGGAAGGGAGCTCAATTTACCTCTCAGTCAACAGACGTTATCCTGGCAGGATAGAGAACTGCCTTCATCTTCAGGGGAGGGGAGAAATTCAGCTCCCCTCTCTGACCCTCAGACCCTATCTATATGACACTATATGTCAGGGAAATTGGAGCACTGTCTGCATTCTATGGTGGGGATCAGGTGTGGGTTGTATGTTCATCTCCCCCCTAAGCACTGCAGATAATTTTTGTGAGTTGGAATTCTAACAATGCCTGCAAACCTGGTGGTGGTGGAATGGAAAATCCTTCCCTGTTCAGTCTCTTAGATACCCCTGCAAGGGTACGGAAGCATTGCCTGTACCTTCCTGCTGACAGATAAATATTAGCTCCCTGTTGTATTTGCAGACACTCTTCTGACAACACAATTAAAGCACATGTGCACTTTCTGCATGGAGGATGGAAAATCAGAATGCTTCTGTCTTGCAGACCCTATGACTTCAGATGATTTGGAGTACCACCTGCAGTTTTGAGATGTAGGATGCATAATAAACCCTCACTGAGTCCCACAGATCATATCTGGGACAACAGTTTCTTCACCAAATGGTTCTGGGAAAACAGTATAAATACATGAGAAAGAATAAAGTTAGGGAATTCCCTGGCAGTCCAATGGTTAGGACTTGGTGCTTTCACTGCCAGGACTGGTTTCAGTCCCTGGTCAGGCAACTAAGATCCCACATGCCACACAGCGTGGACAGAAAGAAAAAAAAAATGAGGTTAGACTCTTGTCTTATACCATATACAAATATAGAAATTAATTCAAGTGGATTAAAGAACTAAAACTATAAAACTCTGAAGAAAATTGTATATTTTGAACTATTTGCTCTTACAGAGAGAAAAATTCATGACATTGGACTTGACAATGATTTATTACATATAACACCAAAAGCCCCGGCAACAAAAGTAAAAATAAACAAGTGGGATTACTTCAAACTTAAAACTTCTTTGCATCAAAGGGCACAATTAACAGAGTGAAAAGGCAGCTGATGTAATGGGAGACAATATTTGCAAATCATATATCTGATAAGGAGTTAATATCCAGAATACACAAGGGATTCCTACAACTCAAGAACAACAAACCAAATAACCTTATTTAAAAATAAGCAAAAGATTGAACAGATTTTTCTCCAAAGAGCATATATAAATGACCAAACAAAAAGATGAAATTGCTCAACATGACTAATCATTAGAGAAACACAAATGAAAAATGCAAAGACGTTATTTCGCATCCATTAGGATGGCTACTATGAAAACATACAATAACAAAAAAAGAAAGTAAAAAGTGTTGGCAAAGAAAGTAAGAAATTGGAAAACTTGGTGTGCACTATTGATAAGTAGATAAAATGGTGCAGGCATTATGAAAAAACAATATGGAATTTCCTCAAATATCAAACATATAGTTACCATATGATCCAAAAATCCAACTTTTGAGTATATATCCAAAAGAACAGAAAGCAGGATTTCAAAGAAATATTTGTACACCCATTTGCATTGCAAAATTATTCACAATAGACAAGAGGTAGAAGCAACCCTAAAGTCCATTGATGGATAAGTGGATAAACATACAATGAAACATTATTAACCTTAATAAATGAGGAAATCTTGTCAATTGCTACAATAAGGATAAACTTTGAGGATAGTATGATAAGTGAAATAAGTCAGTCACTAAAAGACAAACAGTGTATGCTTCTCCTTATATGAGGTGTCTAAAGTACTCAAACATACAGAAGCAGAAAGCAGAATGGTGGTTGCCATGGGCTGAGGATAGAGAAAAATAGGAAAAACAAAAAAGCCCAAGAATAATCTTGTTTAATATGTGTAGGGTTTCAGTTTTGCAAGACGAAAAAGATGGCATGGTCTATATTTTGATCTGCATGGTGATTATAGAGATGAATATATATGTAAAAACATTAAGCTGAACACTTGAAATTTATATATGTATAAATACAATAAAAATATACAAAGGTAGGACAATCATCGACAGGAAGACACTGGAACTCACCAAAAAAGATACCCCACATCCAAAGACAAAGGAGAAGCCACAATGAGATGGTAGGAGGGGAGCAATCAGAGTAAAATCAAATCCCATAACTGCTGGTTGGGTGACTCACAGACTGGTGAACACTTATACCACAGAAGTCCACCCACTGGATTGAAGGTTCTGGGCCCCATGTCAGGCTTCCCAACCTGGGAGTCCAGCAATGGGAGGAGGAATTCATAGAGAATCAGACTTTGAAGGCTAGTGGGAACTGATTGCAGGACTTCGACAGGACTGGGGGAAACAGAGACCCCACTCTTGGAGGGTGCACACAAAACAGTGTGCGCATCAGGACCCAGGGGAAGGAGCAGTGACCCCGGGGGAGACTGAACCAGACCTACCTGCTAGTGTTGTAAGATCTCCTGCAGAGGCGGGGGGTGGCTCTGTTTCACTGTGGGGACAAGGACACTGGCAGCAGAAGTTGTGGGAAGTACTCCTTGGTGTGAGCCCTCCCAGAGTCTGTCATTAGCCCCACCAAACAGCCCAGGTAGGCTCCAGTGTTGGGTTGCCTCAGGCAAAACAACCAACAGGGAGGGAACCCAGCCCCACCCATCAACAGTCAAGTGCATTAAAGTTTTACTGAGCTCTGACCACCACAGCAACAGTCAGCTCTACCCACCACCAGAGCTTCCCATCAAGCCTCTTAGATAGCCTCAATCACCAGAGGGCAGAGAGCAGAAGCAAGAAAAACTAGAATCCTGCAGCCTGTGGAACAAAAACCACATTCACAGAAAGACAGGCAAGATGAAAAGGCAGAGGGCTATGTACCAGATGAAGGAACAAGATAAAACCCCAGAAAAGCAACTAAATGAAGTGGAGATAGGCAACCTTCCAGAAAAAGAATTCAGAATAATGATAGTGAAGATGATCCATGACTTCGGAATAAGAATGGAGGCAAAGATCGAGAAGATGCAAGAAATGTTTAACAAAGACCTAGAAGAATTAAAGAACAAACAGAGATGAACAATACAATAACTGAAATGAAAACTACACTAGAAGGAATCAATAGCAGAATAACTGAGGCAAAAGAACGGATAAGTGACCTGGAAGACAGAATGGTGGAATTCACTGCTGTGGAACAGACTAAAGAAAAAAGAATGAAAAGAAATGAAAACAGCCTAAGAGACCCCTGCAACAACATTAACCTCAACAACATTCGCATTATAGGGGTCCCCAAAAGAGAAAAGAGAGAAAAAGGACCAGAGAAAATATTTGAAGAGATTATAATCGAAAACTTCCCTAACATGGGAAAGGAAATAGCCACCCAAGTCCAGGAAGCGCAGAGAGTCCCATACAGGATAAACCCAAGGAGAAACACGCCGAGACACATAGTAATCAAAGTGGCAAAAATTAAAGACAAAGAAGAATTATTGAAAGCAGCGAGGGAAAAACGACAAATAACATACAAGGGAACTCCCATAAGCTTAACAGCTGATTTCTCAGCAGAAACTCTACAAGCCAGAAGGGAGTGGAATGATATATTTAAAGTGATGAAAGAGAAAAACCTACAACCAAGGTTACTCTACCCAGCAAGGATCTCATTTAGATTTGATGGAGAAATCAAAAGCTTTACAGACAAGCAAAAGCTAAGAGAATTCAGCACCACCAAACCAGCTCTACAACAAATGCTAAAGGAACTTCTCTAAGTGGGAAACACAAGAGAAGAAAAGGACCTACAAAAACAAACTCAAAACAATTAAGAAAATGGTCATAGGAACATACATGTCGACAATTACCTTAAACATGGATGGATTAAATGCTCCAACCAAAAGAAACAGCCTTGCTGAATGGATACAAAAACAAGACCCATATATATGCTGTCTACAAGAGACCCACTTCAGACCTAGGGACACATACAGACTGAAAGTGAGGGGATGGAAAAAGATATTCCATGCAAATGGAAATCAAAAGAAAGCTGGAGTAGCTATACTCATATCAGATAAAACAGACTTTAAAATAAAGAATGTTATGAGAGACAAGGAAGGACACTACATAATGATCAAGGGATCAATCCAGGAAGAAGATACAACAATTATAAATATATATGCACCCAACATAGGAGCACCTCAATACATAAGGCAACTGCTAACAGCTATAAAAGAGGAAATCGACAGTAACACAATAATAGTGGGGGACTTTAACACCTCACTTACACCAATGGACAGATCATCCAAAATGAAAACAAATAAGGAAACAGAAGCTTTAAATGACACAATAGACCAGATAGATTTAATTGATATTTATAGGACATTCCATCCAAAAACAGCCGATTACACTTTCTTCTCAAGTGCACACGGAACATTCTCCAGGACAGATCACATCTTGAGTTACAAATCAAGCCTCAGTAAATTTAAGAAAATTGAAATCATATCAAGCATCTTTTCTGACCACAACACTATGAGATTAGAAAAGAACTACAGGGAAAAAAACGTGAAAAGCACAAACACATGGAGGCTAAACAATACGTTACTAAATAACCAAGAGATCACTGAAGAAATCAAAGAGGAAATCAAAAAATACCTAGAGACAAATGACAATGAAAACACGATGATCCAAAACCTATGGGATTCAGCAAAATCAGTTCTAAGAGGGAAGTTTATAGCTATATAAGCCTACCTAAAGAAACAAGACAAATCTCAAACAATCTAATCTTACACCTAAAGGAACTAGAGAAAGAAGAACAAACAAAACCCAAATTTAGCAGAAGGAAAGAAATCATAAAGATCAGAGTGGAAATAAATGAAATAGAAACAAAGAAAACAATAGCAAAGATCAATAAAACTAAAAGCTGGTTCTTTGAGAAGATAAACAAAATTGATAAGCCATTAGCCAGACTCATCAAGAAAAAGACAGAGAGGACTCAAATCAATAAAATTAGAAATAAAAAAGGAGAAGTTACAACAGACACTGCATAAATACAAAGCATCCTAAGAGACTACTACAAGCAACTCTATGCCAATAAAATGGACAACCTGGAAGAAATGGACAAATTCTTAGAAAAGTATAACCTTTCAAGACTGAACCAGGAAGAAACAGAAAATATGAACAGACCAATCACAAGTAAAATTGAAACTGTGATTAAACATCTTCCAACAAACAAAAGCCCAGGACCACATGGCCTCACAGGTGAATTCTATCAAACATTTAGAGAAGAGCTAACACCTATCCTTCTCAAACTCTTCCAAAAAATTGCAGAGGAAGGAACACTCCTAAACTCATTCTATGAGGCCACCATCAACCTGATACCAAAACCACACAAAGACACTACAAAAAAAGAAAATTACAGACCAATATCACTGATGAATATAGATGCAAAAATCCTCAACAAAATACTAGCAAACAGAATCCAACAACACATTAAAAGGATCATATACCATGATCAAGTGGGATTTATCCCAGGGATGCAAGGATTCTTCAATATACAGAAGTCAATCAACGAGATACACCATATTAACAAATTGAAGAATAAAGACCACATGATCATCTCAATAGATGCAGAAAAAGCTTTTGACAAAATTCAACACCCATTTATGATAAAAACTCTCCAGAAAGTGGGCATAGAGGGAATCTACCTCAACATAATAAAGGCCATATACAACAAACCCATAGCAAACAACATTGTCAATGGTGAAAAACTGAAAGTATTTCCTCTAAGATCAGGAATGAGACAAGGATGTCCACTCTCACCACTATTATTTAACATAGTTTTAGAAGTCTTAGCCACGGCAATCGAAGAAGAAAAAGAAATAAAAGGAATACAAATTGGAAAAGTAAAACTGTCACTGTTTGCAGATGACATGATACTATACATAGAGAATCCTAAAAATGCCACCAGAAAACTACTAGAGCTAATCAATGAATTTGGTAAAGTTGCAGGATACAATATTAATGCACAGAAATCTCTTGCATTCCTATACACTAATGATGAAAAATCTGAAAGAGAAATTATGGAAACACTCCCATTTACCATTGCAACAAAAAGAATAAAATACCTAGGAATAAACCTACCTAGGGAGACAAAAGACCTGTATGCAGAAAACTATAAGACACTGATGAAAGAAATTAAACATGATACCAACAGATGGAGAGATATACCATGTTCTTGGATTGGAAGAATCAATATTGTGGAAATGACTATAGTACCCAAAGCAATCTACAGATTCAATGCAATCGCTATCAAATTACCAAGGGCATATTTTATGGAACTAGAACAAATCATCTTAAAATTTGTATGGGGACACAAAAGATCCAGAATAGCCAAAGCAGTCTTGAGGGAAAAAAACGGAGCTGGAGGAATCAGACTCCCTGACTTCAGACTATATTACAAAGCTACACTAATCAAGACAATATGGTACTGTCACAAAAACAGAAACATAGATCAATGGAACAAGATAGAAAGCCCAGAGATAAACCCACGCACCTATGGTCAACTAATCTATGACAAAGGAGGCAAAGATATAAAATGGAGAAAAGATAGTCTCTTCAATAGGTGGTGCTGGGAAAACTTGACAGCTACATGTAAAAGAATGAAATTAGAATACTCCCTAACACCATACACAAAAACAAACTCAAAATGGATTCGCGACCTAAATGTAAGACCGGACACTATAAAACTCTTAGAGTAAAACATAGGAAGAACACTCTTTAACATAAATCACAGCAAGATTTTTTTTTGATCCACCTTCTAGAGTAATGGAAATAAAAACAAAAATAAACAAATGGGACCTAATGAAACTTCAAAGCTTTTGCACAGCAAAGGAAACCATAAACAAGACGAAAAGACAACCCTCAGAATGGGAGAAAATATTTGCAAACGAATCAAAGGACAAAGGATTAATCTCCAAAATATATAAACAGCTCATTCAGTTCAATATTAAAGAAACAAACAACCCAATCCAAAAATGGGCAGAAGACCTAAAGAGACATTTCTCCAAAGAAGACATACAGATGGCCAAGAAGCACATGAAAGAATGCTCAACATCACTAATTATTAGAGAAATGCAAATCAAAACTACAATGAGGTATCACCTCACACCAGTTAGAATGGGTATCATCAGAAAATCTACAAACAAGAAATGCTGGAGAGGGTGTGGAGAAAAGGGAACCCTCTTGCACTGTTGGTGGGAATGTAAATTGATACAGTCACTATGGAGAACAGTATGGAGGTTCCTTAAAAAATGAAGAATACAACTACCATACGAGCCAGCAATCCCACTACTGGGCATATACCCAGAGAAAAGCAAACTTCAAAAAGACACATGCACCCCAATGTTCACTGCAGCAGTATTTACAATACCCCGGTCATGGAAGCAACCTAAATGGCCATCGACAGGCCAATGGATAAGGAAGTTGTGGTACATATATACAATGGAATATTCCTCAGCCCTAAAAAGGAACGAAATTGAGTCATTTGTTGAGACGTGGATGGATCTAGAGACTGTCATACAGAGTGAAGTAAGTCAGAAAGAGAAAAATAAATATCATATATTAATGCATGTATGTGGAACCTAGAAAAATTGTACAGATGAACCTGTTTGCAGGGCAGAAGATGAGACACAGATGTAGAGAACAAACGTATGGACACCAAGGGGGGAAAACTGTGGTGGGGTGGGGATGGTGGTGTGCTGAATTGGGCGATTGGGATTGACATGTATACACTGATGTGTATAAAACTGATGACTGATTAAAAAATATATATATATACCAAGGTAGTATATACAACTTATATATACTTATATTTGTTAAGTTACACCTCAATGGGAAGAAGAGAGTGGGTGAAATAACAGAAGTATCTTCGGCCAGACTGTTTGGGGAGTTAATTTCACTTATGCCATAGTAATTATGAAATTATTGTCATGGCTTATTGAGCCTGAAGCAGGGTGCGGCTCTGAGGCAACCACACTGGGCAGTGAAATGGAGTTACAGTCCTTGAAGATTTGAATGTCAGTTCTGTGCTTAGAATTTAATCAGTGGAAAGAACTGGCGTGTTATGATCAGTCACTAAGTAACTTACAAACTATTCATTGGTAATTATAAGTCATTAGTGTTTTTAATAAATTTTTTATTTAAATTCATAATATGTACATTTGTTAAAAACAAATTAAATCTTATAAAAGGGTTTACAGTGAAAATCCATTTAGCTTCCACCTTTATCTTCAAAACCCAGTCTCTGGGACTTCCCCGGTTGTGCAGTGGTTAAGAATCCGCCTGCCAATGCAGGGGACATGGGTTTGATCCCTGGTCCGGGAAGATCCCACATGCCTGCGGAGCAACTAAGCCGGTGCGCCACAACTACTGAGTCTGCGCTCTAGAGCCCGTGAGCCACAACTACTGAGCCCACACGCCACAACTATTGAGCCATGCGCCTAGAGCCGGTGCTCCGCAACGAGAAGCCACTGCAATGAGAAGCCCGCGCACCACAACAAAGAGTAGCTCCCATTTGCAGCAACTAGAGAAAGCCCACACGCAGCCAAAAAAACAAAATAAAACAAAAAACCCAAAAACCCCAGTCTCCCAGTCTTCCTTTTCGGAGGCAAGCAGTATCATCAGCTTCTTGAATATTCTTCCACAGACAGTCTATAAATATTCATGAGTGATTTCCTTAAAATCAAAACCAATTCAAGGTATGCTTATAATCTTTCAAATGGTTATGCTTTTATTTTCAAAATGGAATTAAATTTTTATTATAAAAATAATACACACTTTTTTAAATTTTATAACGTGAAAGTGAAACCCCCAGCACCCAATCTACCACCCCCCTGTAATAAGCATTGTTGATACTCTGTAACTGACGAATGGATGTCCAGGTGTCGCAGGAGGTTATTTACCTCTTCACTGCACTGTGGGTTTTCATAGGTGTGACAAATCATATAGCAAGCCCTGGAACAACTCAGCCCTAAGAACTGTGTTTCATTTCCAGCCCAACCAAAAACGTCTCCACCTAACAACTTCTTGCCATTGTAGTAATGAAGGCTTTCCCCTTGCTCACTCAGCTTTCTGACTGTTCCTACTGCTTCTCCAGGTCACTCTGTGCGGTGTGGGGGCCTCCCCTGCTCTTGGAACTATGAGTAATAAGTTCTTCTTTCAATTTTATATATATGACCTGTGTCATTACTCAATCATACCTGTAAAGTGAATTCCAGTGATTTAATTAAATCATTTTACAGATTAATTTGAACAAAACTGGTGAAGAATTAATTTGTAGAACATAGTCTGGAATATCCAATCCTAAGGCAGTCCCCATTTGACTTTATAAGTTACTTGGGCACACATTTTTGCTGTCAGAGAAATACAGGGTGCCCTCCCCATGGAAAGTCATGGCATGGAAAGGCATGGCATCAGACAAACATAAATGGTGCCTCAAGTAAGCAAATCATGAGGTTGTCATGATCTGTCACCCAAACCAGTGGAATATTAGGGATCCCACCCATGGAGATCAGTGGCCCAAAGTCTAATGAAAAAGGAAAAGGGGGAGAAATAGTTTATCCTACTTTCTTCCCTCTAAGACAGTGGTCCCCAACATTTTAGCACCAAGGACCAGTTTCATGGAAGACAATTTTTCCACCAACGGGGGCGGATGAGGGGGTGATGGGGGCGATGGTTCAGGTGGTAATGCAAGCGGGAAGTGATGGGGAGCAGCAGATGAAGTTTTGCTCATTTGCCCACTGCACACCTCCTGCTTTAAGGCTCAGTTCCTAACAGGCATGGACCTGTACCTCGGGGTTGGGGACCCCTTGCCCTAAGACACCTGAGGAGGTTTCTCAATTTATAGGAGATTGCATATCTCTTGGTTAACATGCTTGGGTACTCCTAAGTGCTGTCATCAGCATGCTAAAAGACTCATTTTCAAAACCAAATCACCACAAAATCAGTATGCTGCTACCACTGCTCCTCTGATATGGACCCTAACCTCTCTGAGTCTCATTGGTACACCCTAGAAAGGGAAGCTGTCACTCACAGAAGAGGCTAACTCTAGGGAATTTCTTGGTGGTGCAGTGGTTAAGAATCCGCCTGCCAATGCAGGGGACACAAGTTCAAGTCCGGGAAGATCCCATATGCCGTGCAGCAAGTAAGCCTGTGCGCCACAACTACAGAGCCTGTGCTCTAGAGCCCACGAGCCACAACTACTGAAGCCTGCATGTCTAGAGCCCGTGCTCTGCAACAATAGAAGCCACCGCAATGAGAAGCCCGCACACTGCAGCAAAGAGTAGCCCCAGCTCAACGCAACTGAAGAAAGCCCGCGCTCAGCAACAAAGACCCAATGCAACCAAAAATAAATAAACAAAAATTGATTCTAAAAAAAAAAGTACAATTAAAGTCGAAAAAATTATAAAAAAAGAAGAGACTAACTCTAAACAACAAGGGATTTATTAGGTAAACACCCAAAGGAAAATTTAAAACCAAATGGTCAAGGACACACAAAACAGAAATAAACAAACGAAAAATTAAGAGGTACAGGTGAAATGCTGGGGGAACGGGACTGATTTCACTGCAGACAGGGACCTTTCTAGAGAGAATCTGCTGCATAGAGGTACTGAATCTCTTCCCTCTCCTCCAGAGACAGAAATTAAAAATCTATTCTTCAGGTAGTTAAAAGCCTAAAACAGGAGAAAAAAAAAAAAAGGCAGGAGCCATGGGGAAACCACAACAAATAGAAGGGAAAAGAAAAATAATTAAATAAATTGTATATGTGTATATATACACACACATAAACATATAGCACATATACTTTAATTTTTCATTATATACACTTATATATATAATTTTAAAATTAAGTAAAGGTATATATAACTAAATGGAAAAAAAGGTCCATAATTTGACCCTCAAATTTATTCTCTAAAAATTTATGTAACAAATTATATGTAATACATGTATGTATACATTTTAAAAATAAAATTTATAGAATAAAGGAATTATATATAAAAGTATAAACAGGTGCTGGTTGGCTTTGTGCCTCTACAACCTAGATTATCAACTATCTGTAGCATTTACTAAAATAACCAATTAACAAAACTTCATGGAT
This sequence comes from Balaenoptera musculus, assembly GCF_009873245.2. Taxonomy (NCBI): domain Eukaryota; kingdom Metazoa; phylum Chordata; class Mammalia; order Artiodactyla; family Balaenopteridae; genus Balaenoptera; species Balaenoptera musculus. The sequence goes on from NC_045807.1 coordinate 594,238, forward strand.
TTAATCAATCCTGGGGCTCAAATTGTACTTATACCTGGGGATCCCACCAGTTTAAACACTGTCACTCCCCATAATTAGGAAAAGTTTAGAAAAACTAAATGTAAAATAAAGAAAGGGTATACCTAAATTTCCCATAGTCATAGTACCCCTCCTCCTAAAATATTCAAAATATTGGGTATAGACACTCAAACACAATTAATAATATATTTAAAGAAAGCCTTCGGCATTTACAAATTGACTTGATAAAATGGAATCCCATGGAAACTCTAATTAAAATAGTTAATGTTGCCCAATGTAAGTAGGACCTTCAAGGATTGTAACTCATTTTGTAAAACCTAAGTAGTAAAGGGGTGATTCTTCCCATTGCTTCTCCATTTAACAGCTCAATTTGCCTGTTGCTAAACATGAAAATTATAAGTGACACCTCATGGTGGATTACCACAACCTTAATGCTATGGTACCATTCATTAGGGGCCTCATATCTAATGTACAATGTTGTTAAAATTATTGACTATCCAAACAACAAACAGGAAATATTTCTCTCTTATAAACTGGTTAATATGTTCTATTCCATGTCTTGCCTCTCAGCTTCAGTTTGCAATCATCTCCAAATGGTCACAATACAAAGGGCATCCCAACAGCCTTGCCATTAAACAGTCTTTGCAGACATCTTAATGATAGCCACATTTCACTAGGAACACAGGTGTGACATACATTGATGACATCCTCATCCAAGGAGATTCACTTTACACACTCATTACAGACACATAAGTCTGACATCTTTTAGTCTTTTTTTGGTTCTGAGGGCAATATACTCAGTATTAACAAATTTTACTTCATCCCATTGATGCTGCTAGTTACAAATCAGCCCACCCTCAGTGGGACCCTTACAATAAAAGGGTCTAAAATCTATCCCCATTAAAATCAATAGGCACTCCCATTAGTGCCCTCAGGGACTCTGTCACTAAAGACTTTGGCAACCTTCTCTCATGCCTCCTATGAGGGCATAGTAGCCTAAGAACTTATCTAATATGAGAAGCTGTTCCTCTTGGCTCCATGCTATACAACATTACAACTACAATTGCTGGCCATATCCTGGGCTCTTCTGGAAAGAGAGGATCTCATGGGACCTGAGTCTGGCCCTCCATACCTAGCTACACATATACTTTGGGTCATGGAAATAGTATTCCACAAGTTTGGCACAGCTACTGAGGCCTCATTATTACTGGATGCACCTAAACCTGGGTCTTCTGACATATTCTACCTGCAGGAGAGCATGTCCTCCCTGTCCTAGTCCCTTTCAGATGTTCTGGTGATAAAGGAAGTCACCCTACCCCTGACCAGCTGGCTACCTGGGGAACCCCTTGGGATTAACTGAGTGAACAGCAATGGGAGTCAGTAGACTAGCAGTGAATGGCACTCTGTGGAATGTTACTGCTTTCCGTCTTTGAGCCAGCATATCCCAGAAAGGATGGAACCCAGGAAACAACATTCTTGGCCAAACTTCAGCCAACTTAGTGTTGGGTGGCTTCATCAAGTGCTCCCCATCTTTACATTATAAACTATTGGGCCATTGCCTAAGTGTTACCCCTTGAGGACAAATAACGGGGAATTTCTTACCTCAGAGATACCTGGAATACATCAAAATCAAAATCATACACGTCTTTACATATAGTAAAGCCACAGTAAAAGGCCTTGCCAGGACATTCTGTATTCCTTTCAGGGTTACAAACATTACTGATAATAAGCAAGGCATACATTTCACTTGTCAAATTCACAATGTTGGGCTCTTGGAAAAGGCATTCAAGGAGTTTCATGTTCTTGATAAGATGCAGATAGCCAATTTAATTAAAAAACACATAATACATCTTTTGTAACAACTCCATTACAAATTGCAGTCCAGCAAATGAACCCCTAAATGCATCTCCATCTTGCCCCAGGTCTTAACCTCTATTTACAACTCCTGGGTTAGAGAACCTGGAAATTTCAGATCCATATCTGGGTTAATACTATACAAATGGGAAACTTAGTTATGGACCAACCTACAAAAACTCCTTGTATTTCAATTTGTGTTCCTCCTTTCTATCCTCATTTTTAAAATGTGTTTTACATTGCTTAAGGCAACTTATGTCCTCATCTCTAAAAGTTTCCACTATTACTCCCCAAAGTTTCCTTGATATGATTCCTAAACATTGGATACCTCTTCTCTGCAGCGTGGGTTTTCACAGATGCATGGAAATCATATTGCAAACCTCCAACACAAACTCCAACATCTGTATTTTACTTCCTGATCAATCAAAAAATCCTCACCTAACAGCTTTCCACCTCTACATTAATAGAGGTAATACAGTAAGAAATACATCATTTTTCCCCCTTGCTCTGTCTGCCTGCTTACCAATCCTAATAATTCCCTATGTGGCACAGCATCCTAGTAGGGCAGAAAACACTTCTGTGTGTCTCCTCTACTCTCAACATGTTTGGGACCATATGTATTTAGGTTTTCGTCATAAGCGAAGCAGTTCTCCAACATCAGCTGAGTGTCCTATGATTTAACTCAATTATAACACTATCTACCTGGAGATAGCATCAGATCCCACAGGTCAAGGATTCAGTCCTGTAAGACTCTCTCATCACCCTCCCCACCCCAACAGACACCAATCACAAGACCTGTTCTTCACACCAACTGGCTAGCCTGAAGATAGGAGGTTTCTATGATTTCCTCTTGGGTTAAATTAACTTGCTAGAGTGGCTCACAGAAACATTTTAATTACTAGATTACATTATTATGAAAGGAATTCAGGAATAGCCAGACAGAAGAGAGGCATACAGCAAGTATGCCTCTCCATGCTCAACTTCCATATGCTCTCTGGGCACACCGTTCTCCCCACCCCCTCTCCTCCTGGCAGTCAGACCCAACTTTTGGTCCTTTTCAAAGGTCACCTAATTAACAGAAACTCACGTGTGGTTGAAATGAGTTTGTTATGAATATCAAGACATTTTTATCCCCCTTATCACTTAGTAAATTCCAGGGTTTTAGGAGTTCTGTGCCAGAAACAGGATAAAGATCAAATATATATATTTCTTATTATAAATCACCAATATCAGGCTGCTCCTCTTGGGAACTGTAAGTAATGAACTCTCCTTTCAATGGCATTGACTTTTTGTATCATCATTCAGTCATACCTAAAAATTAAATTCTGGGTACATTTTAAAGATTCCTATCCCTCAATTCCATAGTTAAGTACTGTTAACAGTTTCCTGTGTGGCTTTTCCAACAACTTCATACCTGAATAAACATACACGGAATATTACTATAAATAGTTATTTTACAACCTTTTTTTCACCAACAATAGAGAAATCCTTTCACATCTATTATGCATAGCTCTATCTATTTAACCTTCTTAATGCCTGCATAGTATTAAATGTTTTCCAGGAGGAGGGAAAAGGGTACAGATATGGAAGGAATTACACATGAATTTGTCCACCTGAAAGCACCATGGATCCCAGATGAATAAATGTTAAAAGCAGCTGTTTTAAACCACTGAGGTCACAGTTTCTCATCTGAAAAATGGAGACAATTAACAGTCCCAACCACCTTACAAGATTTTCATGAGGATTACATAGACAGAAAAAGAATGTGTAACAGAATAATTTGAAAACTTATAAGAAATATGAGATTATTATTCCTGGAAGGAAGAAGGGAGGGTCTAAGGTCTAACTACCAGCAATTATTGCTTCTCCTGCCCATCACAGCCAAATGAACTGTTCATCTTTGCACAATTGAGGCCATTCACTGAGTTCTTACTTTGCCAGGCATTCTCCTACAATATATTTATTTAATCTCAACAACTCTATGAGATAGGTACTTTCATTGTCCTGTTTCACTGATGAGGGAATTGAGGCTGACAATTGGGAAATAGCAATCTTACTTCTGAACTGCACTAACTGCATATAGTTGGACCATTAAATTTAAAAAATTTTATATATATACTTCATATATTATATATTTATATATATTAAAATATTTTAATCGTTCAACTATATGATGTCTACAGATTAACTACATATCCAAAAATACAAGAATGAAAGGGTGAAAAAAGATAGTTCATGCAAACAGTGACCTAAAGGGTGCTAGGGTAGCTATACTAGTATCAGGCAAAATAAAATTCCACTGAGTAAATTTTAAAGATCTTACTGGATTCAATGATATGTGAATCAGGTAACATATCATCCACCAGACAGAAATGAGCTCGAAGTAGCTGTACAAAATGAAAGGCTTTCATAGGCTGAAGGAACAAAGAAGTTACACTCTGCAAAAAAAAAATGAGTTGGTTATTGCAAAGTTACTTTCCTTTAGGAGCTGGCAGGGGATATATGTAGCAGATTATCTAACCAGTGCTGATCAGGAAATTCCTAATTGACTGGTTTAAGACTCCACTTCTGGGAGAGCTGAAGCTGTAATTAAGTTAAACCTCCATTTGGGGCTTAGCATAAGCCACTGCATTTTGGACCTACTGTCTTGTTTTTAACCAGTCAAAACCTGCTACAAGATACAAAGGACATTATATATTGACAAAAGGGTTAATCAATAATCAGATATGAAGATATGACAATCAGATACACACCAAAAAAAAAAAAAAACACCAATTTATATGAAAGACATATAGACAGAACTGAATGAGAAACAGCTCTCCAATAAAGACATCAGGCTCACATTCAAAAATGGATAAAAACACCAGAAAAAAAGATGAAACAAGGAACAGAGGAACTGAACACTCTATAAACAAAATACTCATTCCAAGAGCAAACTACACCTTTCCCTCAACTGCACATGGAAAATTCTCCAGTGTAGACTATACATTAGGCCATAAAACAAGTCTAAGTAATTTTTTTTAAAGTTGAAATCATATAAAGTATCTTTTTCAACCACAATGGAATGAAGCCAGAAATCAGTAACACAAGAAAAACTGGAAAATTTACAAAAACATGGAAATTAAATGACATAGTACTAAATAAGCAATGGGTCAAAGAAAAAAAATCACTAATGAAATTAGGGAAAAAACCTTAAGTCAGATGAAAATGAATACAATAAACCAAAACTTAACAGATGCAGAGAAAACAGTTCCCAGAGGGAAATCTATAGCTATAAACACCTACATTAAAAATAAGAATCTTTCATAAATAAACTGTTTAAAGCTTAAAGTACTGTGTTTTAGTATAGCAAAACTAAACACAATGCAAGAAGGAAAACAACAATGAAGGTTAGTGCAGAAATGAATGAAATAGAAAAATAACATAATTAACAAAACCAAAAGCCAATGCTTTGAAAAAAATTGATGAAACATTAGGTAGACTAAGAAAGCTAGAAAAAAAATGTTAAGTTACCTAAATCAGTAATGAAGGTAGGGGCATTACTACTGACCTTTACACAGAAAAAAAAGAAGTTAAAATACATTAATATTGTCAAAACTTCAACACCAGCAATTTAGACAACCTAGATGAAACAGAGAAATTCCTAGAAATGCATAAATTACCAGAACTTAATCAAGAAGAAATAAAATAAATACAACAAACAAGCACTCTCACAGATACAGAGAAAAAACTAGTAGTTACCAGTGGGGAGAGGGAAGGGGGGGAAGGGCATGATAGGGGTAGGGGTTTAGAAGGTATAAACTATTATGTATAAAATAAGCTACAAGGATATATTGTATAACACAAGGAATACAGCCAATATTTTATTAACTATAAATGGAGTATAACGTTTAAAAATTGTGAATTGCTTATATTGTACACCTGTAAGAATTAACACCAATAATAGTCAAAATATTCCCCAAATACAGAATAGAATACTTCCCAACTCATTCTATGAAACAACATTATCTGATACCACAGCCAGAAAAAGGCATTATAAGAAAAACTACAAACCAATATTCCTGATGAATATTGATGGAAAAATCCCCAACAAAATATGAGTAAACCTTAAGCACTACTGAAGTGTATACTTAAAGATGTTAAATTTTGTTACGTGTATTTTTACCACAGAACAAAATAGGTTGCTGGGTCCTATGCAGTTTTTGATGTAGTGCATATATAGCACACCCAAAAATCTGTATTTCAAACATGTTTCCAAGTAATGCTGATACTAAACATCCTAGGCCCAAAGTTCAAAAACCACTATTCTGAAATACCACATCCTTAAGATACTGACTGGTCATGCTTTTCCTTATATAAAACCTACCATTTGTGGGAAATACAGGAAATCAGCGTAACAGGAGATTCCAGAGAACAGGGCTATAAATGATCTGAGTAGTGGGGATCACAGACTTGGTTAGGTGTTATTTATAAGGCAGTCTATTATAAATGAGTTATTCAGTTGAGCTGCAGTGGTCTTGTCTGACTTATGACTTGTCAGAGTGACATTCACCATATTCTCTTAATATTTAACTCAAATTTTTATTATTTACTGTTTGAACTATTAGGCAAACACGTACTCCTATACAGTTGAACAACTGCAGAATCTTTATCTTTAAAAATCTAAGATTTTTGGAACTAAATAGAGGTGATTGTAACAACACTGTTAATGTATTAAGGGTCACTAATTTCACCCTTTTAGACAGTGACTTTTATGTTACATCAATTTTATCTCAATAAAAATATGAATGTCCCTATCTTTTTAACTCCTATTGACTGTTTTTGACTCCCTAAAATTCTTATATTTTTATGTGCCACTGAATCCCAAGGTCATGGTTTTACGAGGTGGAGCCTTTAGGAGGTGATTAGGTCATGGGGGTAGAGCCCTCAGAAGTGGGAATAGTGCCTCACTATTCCTCCCCTCACTCCTTCCACCATGTGAAGACACAACCAGAAGCTGGCAGTCTATGAACTAGAAAAGTGGCACTTACCACCCACTGAATCTGTTAGTGCCTTGACCTTGGACTACCCAGCCTCTGGAACTGTGAGAAATACATGTCTGTAGTTCATGAGCTACCCAGTCTATGGTATTCTGCTACAGTATTCTGAATGGTTAAGACAACTCCTGATAACTTTTACCTAACTTCTAATTTTTACTATGACGATAACCTGTTCTACAGTATGTTAGTGTCTGTAACAGACCTCCAAACTGGGCACAAAAGGGTAACTCAAGGACAGGGTCCTTTGCTATGAAAACAGTAATAACCATCACTGATTGCTGTGGTCTTATACTGAAATGAACTTTATGTGGTCTAAAACAACCACTTTATACATGGGACATTTAACTCAGAAGAAGTTGCAGATGAAAAACGACAAATGTTTTGTAAAGAAAAAAGAAAAAAATTATTTTAAGGACATGCTAATCAAAAGGACTTACCAATTAGCTCTCAACTACTCTAAAATATTACGTGCAAACTCACAGGATGAACATTTCCATCCAAGTCAAAAAATGAAGAGCAATTAAACATTTTGCCTTCATTCCACTTCTATACAGAATGAATTAAGAAATGGGGAAACAAAAATAGTCCACTGTATTATGTTTATTAGATTTAAGAAAACTGCACTTTTTTTTCTCAGAAACGTGTTAACTTTGTACTAGTATCAAATAGACTAAACACTCATTATCAGGAAAATAGTCTGATTTTTATTTTTGCATGTTACTCTCAAGTACACATTTACAATAGTGTCACATTCTTCTATATGAATTTCTTAGTAAGTATTTTACTTTAAGTATTTTACAATGTGTACAAAGGAAGGAACATACAATATTTGACAGGTTATTTCAACAAAATAATAACTTACATTCTTCTAAAAATTGGTACCTCTTTAAAACATTAAACTGAAACATACACTTTTATAGCTTTGCTAATCAAATTGTTTTAAGAATTAAAACAACCTCAACTAATATCAGTACATAACAGTAAGTACAATTTCATTTTTTCTTTATAAAGGCAAATGTTTTATCATATTAACTTGACCAAATCCTTAAATACCTTTTAAAGGTCTCAATATTGCGCTTAAAAACAAAACAACTGTTTATGACTCCAGAATATGTGAGAAATATGATGTAAAGTGTTGTGTTCTTTATCTTTCAGTGTATTTTTAAAATATAATTAGTTATTTATCTATATTAATTTTACAGAATGTTTTAAAATTCTTAAATGTAAACTTTCATTAAACATTTCCTTTTATGTTACTTCAGGGAATAACAAATTTGAGGGAGATTTAAAAGATACTCACATACAAAAATAAGAGTTTTCCAGAACAGGACAACAGATGGACAATAAAACAGTTGGGGACATATATGAGGGCCAAGAAGGCAGAAGTTCCAAAATCCATCTGTGGCTGTGGCTGGCATTAGGTTTAAATTCCTATGTACCTAAAGCACTTGATTTAGAATGAGACTAAATTAATCTAGTCTTGAGTGGCTGTGAAAATCCCCAAATGCTTAGATTTCTAACCGTATTAATATAACTTCTGAATATGAATATTAATGGCACAGAGAAAGGTAAAAGGTAAAACCTCTACAGGAGTACAAGAAAGCACCATAATGAAGTTGTAAGGTACCTACCAAAAGGGAAGAAAAATTTCTTATTTCCCACAATGTGCCAGTACCTATGTGCCAATAGCTAATTTGAGCAACCTAAAAAGTGTTTCCTTTTCTCCAAAATTTGTATTAACACAACCAAATTCTAATTAACTGAATTCATTTTATATCTATATTTATGACTCACTAACTTCTTAAAATATTTCAACTCTCCAATAAAAAACAAAACTGTGAAAGAATTGATATTTCAAATAAAGCCTTACATTTTATTATGTACTTTAAATACAACTTCTGTCTTCTAATAAAAGCCAACTTGAGTATTAAATCAAGTTTGCTAACTGCCTAAGAAATAAAAAAGCAGGCTAAGCTTGTCAAGTTTAATTTGCACCCATTCTCTAGTATATAGAGCTACCGCTTCCTTACTCTCCGCCTTATTTTGTGAGAAGACAGTTTCTTTACAGGCTTCTCGGTCTGAACAGAGAGATTAATCTACTGGTACTCATTAGCTTTTCAGAAATTTTTAAGGTATGAAGATAAACCTGTACGAAAGCATTCTATCTAGAAATACCGTTAACTTCTCTTTTCCAATTACCAAAGATTTTTACAATACTTCACTTTATAAAAATACTAGTGTCCTTATTTTTTTCCTAATTCTTCAGCTAAATTTTAATCTCTGAATAAGAAGTTGGCAAAAATGCTCCTTCATACACCTGTGGATCTTTCAGTTTATTGTACATTTAATACTTTTCATTGTAGACTTAGAATTTGGGATTGTGTGTTTAAGTAAGTAAAATAAGCAACATACAGGCACATATAAAATTTAGGGTACCTTGCAAAATCATATGAGCCACATTTATCTCTAAAACAGTCCAAAACTTAGTTCACAATAAGTCTCATTTGCAGAACATAACTATTCCAAAACAAAGGAGTATAGACAGAAGAATGAAAAACAGGAAAAAGCAAAACCTTTCAATAAGACTTCTAAAAGTGTGCTGTGCTGGCAAAAAATGTAAACACTACAAAGAAAGTAAAAAGAAGCACATTTTGCCTGTTAAACAGAATGAAGACTAAGCACAAACTTAGCCAATATGCTATATTCAATGTTGAGACTCAAATGCAAAGTTTCACGGTCACGTGATTTCAAAATGTTAAGCTAGAAAAGTAAATGACTCATGTTATAATTAGAACTGACAGTAAAATCTCCCATTTATTCCAGATGTTTCTATTTAATGCAAAGAATTTGTGGGGAAAAAATGAGTCAAAATAATTACTTTCAGAGTTACCAAATCATGTTTATCTTTAAGTGGTCTTAGAAGAGTATCATCAAGGTGAATAAAGGAAATACTTAAATAGTAAAACTTCTAAGACTGAAAAATTCAATACAGAATCAGGGATGATTTTATTGAAAGCAACTTGTTTGTTGCTACTTTCCTCATTAAACAAACTGAATAGGATTCAGAACACTCTACTGAATAAAATGTAAAGGTAACAAGAAGGAATAATCCTACCTGTACACAGCATAAATCAATGTACAGTATTGTATGTGAACAAGACTGACTGGCTTTAAAATTGGCTTTTAAAGGCCAACATCTCTACAAAAGTCTGTAGAAGTATTGTTAGGGCAGGCCAACTTCTTTATGATGTCGCATTATGTGCTGGTTCTTTTCTGAAGGTCTTCGGAACCCTTTCTTGCAGTACTCACAACGGTGAGGATAGTCTTTCGTATGAATGGAGATAACGTGTCGTTTAAAGCCTGAGGCATCTGTAGTGCTATACTCACAGTACTCACACTGATACACTTTCCTGCCACTGTGTGTCTTCATATGCTTTTTAAGCTCATTCTGTTGTCTAAATCCCTTTCTACATCTCTTACACCTAAACGGAAGATCTTTTGTGTGAACTGAGAGAATATGGCGACTTAGAACGAATGGATCTGCAATCTTAAAGTCACAATGTCTACACTGGTGCATTTTTTTACCCTTGTGGGCAGCCACATGTTTCTTGAGTTCTGAAGGCCTATGAAAGCCTTTATCACACATATCACACTTATGGGGGTAGTCCTTCGTGTGAACTGAAATTACATGTCGTTTCAAATCACTTGAGTTCGAACTCTTGTGGTCGCAATGCAAACACTGGTGAGTTTTGCTTTCTTGGTGGATAAGAGCATGTTGCTGCACCTCTTTGGTATCTGAGAAAGTCAGAAGACAAATGTCACACTTGAATGGCATCTCTTTACTATGCTTAGTTTTTACATGAGTTTTCAAATTAGAAGAGTCTGCAGACCTATATTCACAGTATTGGCATTCGTATGGCTTCTCCCCAGTATGGATTCGCATGTGCTTTTTGAGCTCTGACGGGTGACGAAAACCTTTACCGCACTCCACACATATATGAGGAAAGTTCTTGCTGTGGACTGCCAAAAGGTGGCGATTCAATAACCCTTGTTCAGCTGTCTCATATTCACAGAATTTACACTTGTGCATTTTGTTAGCTCCTTTTTCCTTATGCACCATTTTGTGAGTAAACAAAGCCCCAGCGTGAGAGAAATGCTTCCCACACTCATCGCATTCAATGGCCTTCTCTGCCTTGCTGGTCAGCTTGTGGCTCTCCAGGTGGTTGTGTAAACTTATCTTCTTATTGGTAGTGTAATCACAGTCAGTACAGCGGTACTTCTTCTTGGTGAGGTGTTCAGGGTGGTTTTTCATGTGCCTTTTCAAAAAACCTCTCGACTTAAACTTTTTCCCACAAATCATACAAGGATAGACAGTCAAGGGATGTCCATCAGGGCCAATAATTATTGCTAAGAAAGGAAAAGAAAGAAGCATGAGTGATCAATCCAAGTTCTGTTTTGGTCTCTTCAAGCATTTAAAGTGTGTGTTCTGAACACTGTTTATAAGTACCTATATTACGTTAACATACCTTTTATTGTTTTGCAACAAAAGATATAGCAACCTAGTAATAAAGAGAATCTGGTCCAGAAACTTCATTATGACTGTACCAATCTTATTCCCAGTTTAAAATATATAAAGTAGCAATTTAAAGCCATATAAATTTAGATATCTAGAGAAAATCATTCATAAAGTTCAACATTTCAGCTTTTATTATGTCAAGCCAAATTGATATTTAAAGTTCAACCACACCTATAAAAAAATTTAATATGTAAATCATTATACAAGATATACAAAAAAGGAATATATTCAATGAACAACTGAAGTATTTGTCCTGCTCCTCTGTGAATGATGCCTGCCTCATGCTGACAGAAATAGATCCTCTTTTTTTGGCCAAGCCATGCAGCATGTGGGATCTTAGTTCCCTGACCAGGGATCGAACCCGTGTGCCCTGCACTGGGAGTGAGCAGTCTTAACCACTGGACCGCCAGGGAAGTCCCTAGATTTTTTTGAGTTTTTTTCATTTAAAGTTAACTGACATAATATTTTAGTGATCTTTTTTTTCATTTCCACTAAAATAACCTGATATTTTTATTTTTCCTGAAATAGGTTCTGATCCAAAATCTATTTCTTTTTATCCAAGGAAATCATTCATGAATATCAGTGAATTCTTAAAATTATATTTTCAAATTCAATACACAAAAGCTACTGTATTCTAGCAGCTAAAATGCCATCATAACACCTCTGGGGATACATACTAGTTTCAACTGAGAGCTTGCAGAGCACGCTGCACTGTGGAACTCATGTGCCCTCACCTGTTTGGTACTGCCTGGAATCAGGTCTTCTCCTTTTCTTTGGTTTTTGTTTAGCCAGTCTGCCAAGTCCAGCAGACTCATCTATGTGCAAGAGGGCACTTGCAGTGCCATTCCGGCTTTCAATTCCATCAGAATTATTACCTAACAATATGCATTAAAAAACAAAATTATACAGTATTATAAATTATAAAGAATTAAGGATTCTTTATAAACTACAACAATGAAAAGCCATGATACTCATGAATGACAGAAATTCCCTATCTAGGTACTAGGCTTTACTTGGCTACTTATATACGAGACTGTAGGAAATGCCTAACTTCTAAATACAGCATCATTTTCCCCCATGAATTCTCTCGTTCTCACTCAAAGGTCATGAGCCACATATACTGAAGATTAAAACATCTGAGTTTGAAAGTTCACATAATTCTTAAATAACATAGGCACGAAAAAAATTCCTGTCAAACGTAAAGGCAAAGGCAAAAGGTAGACTATTTCATCTTCCTGTTTTTACTTAAATCACTACACTGGTACTTCATACTGCTGAAACTTAAGACCCTAGAAACATGTTTTTCAATAATAAATTCATGTTCAAGAACCATGCAATCCTTCAAGCTGCAACATGACATACCATAAGCTGCTGCCCATGCTATTGGCATGAATGTTTTCATTTCATTGTTATCCATTTGTTGTTCATGCACGGCAGCAGCGGCTGCTGCTGCAACAGCAGCATCCTCCTCTCCTACAATCACTTCCATATAAACTTCGTCTGCAATTTCTGCAACATCTGAGTAGAAAATCAACAGAAACACTTTTGTGACCAAGTTTACAGATCAGACAGGGAAGATATTTTTATTTCAATTTTGTTATTAAACAGAAAGGAGGTTCAAATGTTACATACCTAGAATATTACTTTCCCATAGTAAATACACTATAAACATTTATTCAATGAATCATCACTTTCTTGGCTTTCACCATAATTTGCTTACAAAATGACAATCTGAGCATACATCAAGAGTCACTGATATTCTTCTTTGGAATATGGCAGTACAATAATGTCTTCTTAGTGCTGCTTATTTTCTTCAAATACTGCTGCTTTAAAAAATTAAAAGCCTATAGGAACATAAAATTTTCCCCCACAAAAAGGCCACCTACTTACTTAAATCTTCATCTTGCTGAGAGTCATTGACAGTCATGTAAACCATCTTTTCCCTTGGCACACGAATACTGCTATTCTGATCAAGTAGTTCAACACCACGATCATTCTCAGGCTCACTCTCCACAATGTCTACAGTGCCACCTATCAGAGAAGATGACAGCTCCAAGAATTTATGTGAAGACTTCATTTCCACCTGTTTCACTAACTACATTTTACATACTTTTCTACTGCTATATTGGAACCCTCCTAAAAGTTATCTTCAGAAAAGATTACATTCTCAGTCTAAACCACCAAAAAGTAATTAGGTTGCAGTGTTTGATCAGGATGTATAATACACTGAAGGTTTCCTCTTACCTAAGTCATCTTCTCCAGGGTCAGCTTTAAAAATGTACACCTTGATGACTTCAGGGCAAGTGCCATCCACTTTACAAGGATCCACTTCCGACTCTGCATCCACGGTCATTCCAGAGGAACCGTCGTGTTCTATTTTGCCAGCATCATCCACTAAAAAGGCAGGAAACGCATTACATAGTAATAGCAGATACTTAAATAAAATATTATCATTTTCAAAAGTCCTGTTTTACAAACATAATCTCTAACTTGACTCATGAAAACTGGATGATTCTACCTAGAAAGCAGAAGATTCAATGAATACATTTTGAAAATTTTCTAAAAGCGGATGAGATATAAAGGTAAAAATTATTTTATTTAAAGTAAACTGCTGGTAACCTAGAAAACTAACAAAAGTAATGAAATGATATACTTTACCTTTGGATATAGTTATATGCATAAGGTAAAAGCAGTATTACATTTTCCAAGATCTTGTGGAAAATGTCCTAGTAGTAAAATCAGCAAACACTAAATTTAATATAAATGTTTTATCAGTGTTATCTCATGTTCACTACTCCTGAATACTATTTGAATTTATGTTTCTATTAGAATTGCATTTTTTTAAAAAAAAAAACAAGTATGATTTTCAAAAAAGTATATTACAATGGTAAATGTAAACATCAAACTGTTTCATGTAAAACCACATACTCACAGACATGGTATATATACGTGCACATAACACATACAAACACACACATACCTGAGTCCATAAAAGTAATCATTCTGGGTCATTGCTTGCAAATGCAGCAAATCTATACTTAAACATACTCTTATAGACCTTAATGAAGGTAGGGTGTTTTACATTTTTGGAAAAAAAACCCAAAATCATTATTTAACAATAGAGGCTCACATGGTTCCCAACAGTAGAGATTCAGGGAATACAGAACAAACATTTCATATTTTAAACTTCGTACCAGAAGAAAAAAAATTAGTACAGTATTATGTTTAGGATTTGGAAAATTAACAAAAGTAAAAAAAACAATGGTTCAAAGAAACATATTCTGAATTGTAATAATACCAAAAATATAATTCCCAAATAATGTCTCCTTTCATGCACTGCTATCTCTGGCACAAAAGAACGTCTGGCAAAGACTGATAAAAACTTAGTACTATTCAACTTATCACTGATGCTGTGTGCATTAGAGAAAGACTGATGGAATGTTCTCTCTGCTCTAGACACAACAAGTGGTCTATTTGGCAGAGCTGAAGACCAAGCAGAGAGAAGCAGAACCAAAGCCCAGAGAAGAAGGTCGATTTAGCTTGTCTTCAATACTGCCATCAAGCCTTTTCATTTCCTTTTTGCTTCTGGTGCTCCTCTGCTAGACGTATTTCATTATCCTTTTCGTTGAACGATTATATTTTATTCAATTCAACAATGAATCACAACTATAAGTGAGACTTTGCGTTAGGTATCAGAGATAACAAATAAAATATGAAAAAGTCATGGACTCAAGAAGTTTGAATTCTAGTAGGAAAACAGATGATGAACAGATATTTGATTATTTTAAAATGTGGTAATACTAATAATATAACTACCATTTAAGTGATTACCTACCTAGTAACTAACTACTTAAGGAGGGAGGTTTTAAAGTACTGCCAAAATTTTAAAGGACAGCAAACCTATGTTAACGCAAGTTGAATGACTTATCTGAGATCACACAGCTAATGACCTAAGCCAGAATACAAAATCTAATCCATGTGATTCACAACTAACATTCATCAACTTTTAGTATTTTAAGAATGTATTCTATGAGATTTAAGGTAATTTTTTGGAAAAATCCAAAAACGGTATAATTAACAAAAGGTGGTTTCCATGAGTAGCGATCAGATGAGTTAAGTTCATGACTCAAGCACAACTCAAAATAAGGCCATGGTGATAGTTTTGACCATGATGTAATTTTATGTCTTAAATTCTTAACACTGGCTTAGAAAGACAGAATTCAGCTTTTGATATCTTTAAAATAACTTCTCCAAATTCCCCATCATGTTCTTTAAAAGATCTAAAAATTTCATTTGTCTAATCAAATTCTTACATAGAATTATAGAACATTCTTACGTAGACTATTCAGATAAATTAAGTATCTCCCAAGTGAAAATACAACACTTTAGTTTCTTACTTATTACAAATCAAGACCATCCCCATCCCCAATAAATTACTTAACATAAAACTGCTTTCAAACAGCAGCCTGAAATATTTTTACCAACGTGCAAACCCTACTATGGCGTATAGAGTAACACAACACACATACAAAGTCAAGGAGGAACATCTACACTGGTTTATAGTAACCCAGAGGTCACTGATATTCTCGATGAAAAGTGTTTTAGTGAATGCTATATGGGGTCAGACTAAAGTGGGTGGAGAATTCTATATAGGATGTAAATTTCTTTAAGTTTAGTTTAAAAAAGGAGAATAAAGAAGCAGTAATCAGAATGGGTTGCAGGATCAAGGAGATTACTGTTTAACTGATAAAAATACTTAAGCCTGCTCAAAGTCTGTAGGTAATAAAGAAAGTGAGAGGCTGGAATTAAGAGCGCATAGTGAATCTGCTGGATCAAGATCTCAGAAGGAAAGGGAGAAGACAAAACTAGGAGCAAAGATGAAGGCAGTTTCCTTATACAGGAGAGTAAACACTATTCATTTTGAGACCCAGAAGCAAACAGCAATAGCAATGTAGCTAGGTTGTTTTGGGGGAGAGGGTTGGACAGGAGCTAGAAATGCAGAAAACAAGAAAAAAAGTCCTGACTGGTGGTTTCAACCAGATATACACAAGAGGAGGCAAAGGACTCTGGTTTAAAAGTAAGAGAGTGGTAGACTGGGTTAAGAACTTGAGAAGTGAGGGAGAATGAGCTGGTACAGGATGAACTTAATGATATCAAGGTTCAAAAATCCCAGCTTGTTAAACTCTTGGCAATTATAAACAAATAACACACACACACACCCCTTCCCTAAACCCTGAATTTAACTGACTAAAATATCTTCACAATATTTAATAAATACAGTTTGTGAGGAAAAAATAGGCATTATATCCTTAATTCTGGTCTGACGTGTATAGCAGTTTTTTTAATGACATATCCAGCTGACTGACCTAATTAAAATTATGTTCTTAAAGGTGACTTTGGAATGTCAAACTGAGATGGGGGTGGAGATCTCAGCAAACCAGGCAGGAGAATCCAAAATAAATTTATAATTCTTTGGAGAACTAACCTTTAAGAACTCTGTAGATGAAGTTGGCCTCTTTTGGCAAGTTTATAAAAAGTCATTATAAACAGGTACTGAAAAACCTAATGTCCTGTGTTTACAAATTCACACTAGATGTTCTTATAAATGTTAATTTGTAGGTAACCATAAAACTCTTGAGGACTGTAAAATCTAATAATTTTGGAATTGCAAAATGTCACATATTTACCTGTAGCTTGTAAAAGATCCTTCTAGTTGCTTCTACATTTTTAAAAATATGCAATAAAGGCAGTTCCCTGGGGACTTAGTGGTTAAAATTCTAGGCTCTAACCCCATCACCAAAACTATCAATAGTTACAAGAATACTATTCAGATATTTCTCTATGCATGTATACATGTAAAAGAATGAAAGAATGAACACAAATGTTTTAAATGAAAATTATAACGCTATTTTTAAACAACACATTCAACAATAAAACCAGTTTAATTTCACAGTTCACCATTCTAATCCCTTGAATATTCTCCCAATTCCTATGGCCCTCTCTCACTTCATCTGACCATTTGATTTGCAGAATCACACCCCTGCCAAATGTAATTTTTGTCTTTGCACCTATTATCTATGCAGCTACATCTAGATTTTTAAAAATCACATAATTCTTATGGTCTCATTTTAAAATACCTGACCATAAACTTTGAATGGATATTTCACATTTTTTCCTCAAAACTCCAACACTACCTACCAATTGATTTTACTGCCTATTTCCCTAAGAACAAGTGAAACATTAAAAAAAAATCCACTGAATTTGGCTCTACCCACTTGCCAAAAACTAAATCCATAAATTCTACCTTTACTGTATGTTACCATAAACTATTTGTACTCCTCCTATTTAAAAGCAATCCCTCTCATTGAGCACTAATTTATACTTTCTCTGTACTGTTCAACAATTATCTTTTACATCATCAATTTATCCATCATTTTCTACAGGAACATTCCTTTCAGCAAACAACTAAGCTTTCTCTCTCTTTGTAAAACAGCAACAATGATAAAACCACCTTATCTTGATCCCACTTCTGCAAGTTTCATTTCTCCAACTCTCATTCCACATTCTCTGAACTCACTTCACTTAGGCTTTTGCCAAACTTCACCAAAACTGTTCACTAAAGTCACTCATGACCAATTCTCAGCACTCATTTGACTTGCACCAGCATCTGACACAGATGTTCACTCTCCTCTGTGACTGACCTTCCTTCTTGACTTCTTTGACCTAAACTCTTGATTCTTCTACCACAGCTGCTCCTTTTCCCCTGCCTCTTAAAAACCTCACACCTTTTCATTCTTGGCCTTCTTTCCTTTATACATAACCAATCCCTCTTTTGGTGATCTCACTCTTACGGTTTAAATTTCATCTATACACTAAGAATTCTCAATCTGTATCAATCTATATCATCAACCCAGAACTATCTCCTGAACTCAGTTTAGCACATCCATTTCCTTTTTGATGTCTACCAGAAAACTCAAATGAAGTCTTTCATAAAATGTCATCTTCTCTAGGCATCCTGAGCATAACAACTCAGTATCTTCTTTACTGGGCTATTTTAACTTTTTCAAAGCACTTTCTAATACACACATAATTCACTTATTAATTTTATGCCTGCACACTTCTGCTAGAAGGCATTCCCTGTGAGGGGAAGGAACTTCCATTCATTTTTATTCACTGATCCCAAGAGCCTACAACATTGTCTGGCACATAGTAACTATTCAACATCCATTTGCTAAATGTATAAGTGACGGTCTTCAAGTAAATGTCTATTAGCCCAATAAATGTAGATTTTAAAACACCCCTCTTGGAAAAAAGTATTATAGTTAGATTGTTATCATATTTTAAGTATCTACTGTCATCTGTGATGAGAGAAATTAACACACTTATACATCATGCCATCCGAAATACTTTATAGTTAATACTTTGTACATAATTACTTTGTTGCATGATCTTAAAATATACATTTGTTTGGTCTAGTTTTATTTTTTACTTTATTGAAGTACAGTTGATTTATAATGTTGTGTCAATTTCTGCTGTTCAGCAAAGTGATTCAGTTATATACATAATTTTTATATTTTTTTCTTTTATGGTTTATTATAGGATATTGAATATAGTTCCTTGTTCTAAATACACAGTAGGACCTTGTTGTTTATCCATTCTGTATGTAACGGTTTGCATCTGCTAACCCCAAACTCTAGCTTTAAATTAACACTACTTTTTCCCTCTATTCCTGAGATATCTCTACTGATGTATTTCATTTAATTGTTCTAGTAATTACTGAATAGCAAACCCCCACCACTCATGAGTCCTAATGTCTGTGAAATCTTGGGTACCTGAGAATGACTTATCTGTTATTTTATTTTGAAGAACAAGTTGGTTGGGTATAAAATTCTTAAACTATAGTTTCCTCAGAATTTTTAGACGTTGTTGCATTATCATATGGCAGTGAGCATTTTGTGGTTTATCCTCTAAAAGTTCACTAACATAACTACCATTATGACTTGATGGTTTTTTTCTTTTTACAATGTATTGCCTCATGATTTCAATGATTCCTTTTTAATATTGAGATAAAATTTATATACCATGACAGTCACCCTTTTATAGTGAGTGCACAATTCAGTGGTTTTTAGTAAATTCAGTCATGCAATTATCTTCACCATCTAATTCCAGAATATTTCTATCGCCCTTAAAAGATACCTTTGTCCTCTTTTAAAAAATAAATTTATTTATTTATTTATTTATTTATGGCTGTGTTGGGTCTTCGTTTCTGTGCGAGGGCTTTCTCTAGTTCTGGCAAGCGGGGGCCACTCTTCATCGCGGTGCGCGGGCCTCTCACTATCGCGGCCTCTCTTGCTGCGGAGCACAGGCTCCAGACACGCAGGCTCAGCAGTTGTGGCTCATGGGCCTAGTTGCTCCGTGGCATGTGGGATCTTCCCAGACCAGGGCTCGAACCCGTGTCCCCTGCATTGGTAGGCAGATTCTCAACCACTGCGCCACCAGGGAAGCCCCCCTTTGTACTCTTTTAACAACCCGTCTTCAACTATCTCACAATTAGATTAGGCAATCACTAATTTACTTTTTGTCCTTATAGATATACCTATTCTAGACAGTCCATATACTTATTTCTTGAACTTTCTACGTTCATCCATGATGTGGACTGTATCAATGCTTCTCTTATTTTTATGGCCAAACAAAATTCCAATGTATGGTGATACCACATTTTTAAAGTCAATTCATCTACTAATGAACATTAGGGTTGTTTACATGTTTTGGCTACTAGTATTAAAAATGCTGCTATAATCATCTGTATAAAAACTATTGTGTGGCCATGTTTTAACATTTCCTGGGTATATGCTTAGCAGTAGAATAGCTGGGTCATACGGTAATTCCATGTTTAACTTTCTGAGGAATTGCCAAATTTTTCTGAAGTGGCTACACCATTTTCTTTCCCACCAGCAATTTATGAGATGCAAAATCTCCCCATTCATGCCAACACTTCTTACCTCCCATTTCTTAAAATACCAATCTGAATGTCTGTAGTGGTATCTCACTCTGGTTTTGATTTGTATTCCCCTAATGACTAACAATGTTGAACATCCTTTATATGCTTATGTTTTTTCCTTTGGAGAAATGTCTACTCAAGTTCTCTGCCCATTTTTTAAATTAGGTTATTTGTCTTTTTATTACTGAGTTGTAAAAGGTTAATATCCTTGATTCCTAGACCCTTACATACAGGCTTTACAAATATTTTCTCCAATTCTGAGTTATCTTTTCACTTTCTTGACACTGTCTTTGAAACAAGAACATTTCAAATTTGGGGCCGTTCTCTGTATTTATTTTTTGTTTTGCTGCTTGTGCTTTTTGGTGCCAAACCTTAGAAGCCACTATCATTAATAATCCAAGTTTAAGAATACTTACACCTATGTTTTCTTCTCAGAATTTTAGCTCTTACATTTAAGTCTTGAGTTAATTTTTGTATGTTTTGAGATAGTGGCCCAACTTCATTATTTACAACACGTAGACATCTAGCTATCCCAGTATCATTTGTTGAAGAGACTATTTTTTTCTCCCCATTGAACTATCTTTTATTTTTTTTCTGGCCTCACCACGCAGCTTGCGGTATCTTAGTTCCCCGACCAGGGATCAAACCCCGGCACTTGGCAGTGAGAGTGCAGAGTCCTAACCAATGGACCCCCAGGGAAGTCCCCCCATTGAACTATCTTGAAACCTATGTGAAAAATCAGAGTATCAATCAATGGCCAGAAATGTACGGGTTTATGTCTGCACTGCCAATTCTCTTCCATTGATATATATGTCTGTCCTTATACCAATACTGCTCAGTCTTGATTACTGCAGGTTTTTTGTTTATATGGGAAGGTCAATTTCTCCTTTATTTTTAAAACTTTAGCTAGATAATAGAATTCTTGGGTGACCGTCTTTGTTCCTTCAACATATTGACTATATTATCCCATTGCCTTCTAGCCTCCATGTTTCCTAATGAGAAAACCACCATTACTCTTTTTGAGGAAAGATCATTTGTATGTGATGAGCCAATTCTGTCTAGATTTCAAGGTTTACTGTCTTTTAACTATTTAAAAAGTTCACTGAATTTTTCTGTATTTGGGTTTTATCTCCTAGTTTCTGTCTCCTGTGTCTATCAATTTTCTCCATAATCATGTTTAATTCTATTTTTTCAGCCATTTCATTTTTGCAATTTTCTAAAGCCTGATCAAAAGATTCCTGAATAAATTATTTATTTTTATTCTTATTGTTGCTTTCACAGTGGCTTTTTTTTTTTTTTGCCAATTAGTTTACTTTTATTAAAAGAGTAATCCATGTACGTGGTATAAAATTCAAACAGTACATCAGTGAAAAGTGAGACAGAATGCCACACAGTTAAGGAGAAAGAAAGACAACTTGTTAAGAATCTCTGTGGATAGAGAAGATGAAAAAAAGTGCAGTTGCACTGGAGCAGTGGAGGCTGTAGAATGTAGAAAATTATCATTATCATAAAGCTGGGCCATGATGATGATATACCTGATCACACTGGAGACATATAAATGCCTACTATCTCTGCCCCCAAAATGTGTGCAGTAAATTTTACTGTGCTATGCTCAAAGACACAAGGGAAAAAGACTTATATTCAGAGTTAATGGAAACAGTCTGAACTCCGCATTTACACTAAAACTTGAGTGCAAAGACCCTGGTTATCTCTATGATCTGCTGATTTAAGATAACCAAGTTATTTAAATCAGCAGCTAGATAATGGAACTAGCCAACAAAGTGAAACCCCATTAATGTAAGGAATATATCTAAAAGCTGAAGTCAGAAAGATCAGACACCTATCCAGGCATTCTACTAACAATTATTATGACTATGACATGTGCTATAAGCAAAACTATGTCTAATTATGTCCAGGGTGATTAAAAAAATTAAGCTCAATGAAGAAAACCAGCATTCCATAAGGAGTAGTGAGCAGAATGTAAAACAGTGATATTAAATTTCTAATCAATCTAAAATCTACATAAATTAGTTGTTTATGCTCTTGTACATGACTACTTTAGTTCAAGGTGTTACACTAATATAATTCCAGAAGCAAAAGTGAATTTATTTTTAAAAATACAATTATTACTCCAAAGGGAAAAGAGACATTGGTGTGGGAAAAAGTAAGTGCAAAAGTGACTGCATTATAAAGACAGAAGATTTTTTTCCAAACTGAAACCCTTTCAAGTTTTGGTGGTAATTCTAATAAGGGAAGTAACAGCCTAATTACATCCTTCACGATTTCATATAGTTCAGTCCTATTCTTTGCAGCCTTTATCTTTCTATTACAACCTTATGTAGAAATGAATCTTTACTTTTGTATCATTTCACTTTCCTTAATTACAGCTTATCTTATAGGAACCACAGTAAAACAATATTGCAAATAGGCTTATGCGATTTATCTTAACATTATATAAATGTAAGTCAAGAAAACATCACCCTAATGTAAGTTAGGAAAGACAGCCTTCAAAAACACCTTTGGACAATCACTGTACCCCAAGACTTACAGGAAATCATTAGGTAGTCCTCACAGTTGCCTTTGTCATCATCTTGCTGGTCCACAGGGATCCCGTTGGCATCTATGACTGCTTCAGAGGCACAATCTGCTACCAATACTTCTTCTGAAACTACATCAGTTGTCAGAGGATCAGTGATGATTTCTGCTTCAACTACACTATCATGAATGTGTTCAACGTGTCCAATGTCAGACACGTGTATGGATTCACTTGTCAAGACGTGTTCTGGCATAGACATTGAGGCTGAAGTAATATCAGAAGCTAAAACATCATCTGGGACTGTGCAATGTGCTAAAGAAACTTCTTCGGTTACATCTGAGGTAATAAGCACTTGCTCTGGAATGATGACATTTTCAGACACATCTGCTTCTTCTAAGATATCTGAGCACTGAACATCCTCAATAACAACATCCTCAATAACATCTTGGATTACAACTGAGTCTGGGTCATCAGGAACAAAGTTATGTACAGTTATATCTGAATCCACAACATCTGAAACAAAAACCGTTTCTTGAACTTCCACAACAATTTGATCACCATCCATGTGTGTAGCATCAGTTCCTTAAAAAACAAAAATTAAAACAACAAAGTTCAGGTAGGCACGAATGGCTATCTTAAATGATGTAAATGTTCTTTAATTTCCACCAGAAGAACAGACTATATCCTTGGCTTTCTCAAACATTAAAATAGCTTTAAGAAATATAGAGGGAATCTATTTGATTCATATAAGAAACAAAAGATTTTAACACAAGCACAGTTTTATTCAATCCTAACCAATTAACATGTAAAGAAATACTAGAAAAACAAAAAATGCAGGGCAGTCACAAAAGAAAAATATTCATTAAAAAAACACACAAAACATTGAAGTTCCCAGGCAACCAAAATAAAATGTTAAGCCATATTATGAAATTAAGCAAGTAACACAAGTTCAGAAAACTAATGAACCATTTTCCCTCCTGTCTGTTCCATTTCTTTTCTTTCCCCCCCCAACTCATTCAACACAGTTTTCTACTTTTAATCATTCATATATATTTCTTTTCTTCCCTTCCTTTAAAAAATTTCATTGTCTCACCCTATTCTGGTATAATACTCCACCATTATTCTTTATCTAATGTCTGGAAATTTAGAAATTATCCTCTAAATTTATCCTCTGAATTTGGCATATAAAAGGATTTGGGCATCAGTGAAAAGCGAGATAGAATGCTACACGGTTAAGGAGAAAGAAAGACAACTTGTTAAGAATCTCTGTGGATAGAGAAGATGAAAAATAGTGCAGCTGCCCTGGAGCAGTGGAGGTTGAGGTTAGTTGCTGTGCAGCCTGACCAAGTTCACCAGGGTATTTTGCCTCCACCTAGCCTCTTCCTGAGCTCGTACACTCCATCTCCAAGGCAGTTCCTCAGAATATAAGAAACCCAACTCACTCCATTCTGCAATTAAGGTAGAGCGGTGAATCAACTGGAGCCCCTTGAGATTAAATGACTTCACCAAGATCACACAGTTGCTTGCACAGCACATGTACTGAATGAATGCCATGAGTGGGAAAAGAAGTAAAATATCCTCACCAAAAACATAAAATAAAACAAATCTGGTATCTTGGCTCTTGGTCCAGTAAAAAGCAATCATGGAAGTCTTAACTACAATGCTACTTGGCTGATTAGTGTCCCTGGTCATGACTCAGAGAAGCTGAATTTAAGCAGATGCCTAACCCAATGACTATGTGTCAATGAGCAGGCCCTCCAAGAAACAAACAGATTCTTCAACAAACAAAAATGATCAACAAGGGCCAAAGAATAATAAAGCTGCAGGGAGTCTTTAAACCAGTTAATACCCACTTTCATTATATATAGAAACAATAACGAGAAAATGCCTCCTTTAATTTCTATAAAACTTCAACAAAAGGCTTAGTAATAATTTGTCTTCAATGTCTCTAATAATTGACATCAAGCAATAGATGACTTTAAGCTGCATCTTAAGAACATACTTATGAAAGCACTTAGTGGCAACAGCACTGATTAAAAGGTCTAAATCACAGAGCACAGTTTAGACACATTCATTTTGTAACCTTGGGCAAGTCATTTAACCTCTGAATTTTGGTTGCCTCATCAGTAAAATGAGGACAGTAATATCTGTCATGCATACCTCACAGGACTGTTGTGATGATCAAATGGCAATGTAAGGAAAGTGTTCTGAAAAACTGTAATGAGAGGTTTCATTATTATTAGGACATATAAAAATGGAGGACCTCGTAAATTAAGTGACTTGTTCATAGACAGACAAACAACATAGTGTTAATAAATAGGACTAAAATGCAAAAGCCCTTCATTCTACCCCTTGACCCATGCCCAGCCTCGCTTGTGGCTTTAACCTAGTAAATCCTATGTGTTTTTCTCCAAGGAACTTACAGTCTCTCTTTCAAGAACATTAATTATACTTCAATATGTTCAAGTATCCAAAGATGTATTTACCATTATCAAACAGAAATTACCACGAGTCAAGACTATCCCAAATTGTTTAAGACACACACACACATACATACACACACAGGATTTAGAAAGCATATTAAAAATCCTCATGTTTCTTGGTAAAATTAATTACTGTTGCTTTAATATATGGCAATATGATCATATAAAATTCAATGAGTAAAATTCTTAAAATTTTAACTTATAAGAATAGCTGTGTAAATCACTTTACAATATTATGTACTTAGAACCATCTGTAAATGTCAATACTTTTTTTCCCACTGTTACAACTTCATGAATGTAATTTTCCTTGAGCAGTTGGAGGAATGAAGCAAGATTCCATCTGCCTGATGCAGAAGGCTCCTTTCAGAAAGCCTTTTGAGAATCAGGGCTGTATAAGTAGGACACTATCAAAACACAGGACTTCAGGTTTATACTTTACCTCCTGGGCATCAAAGAACAGAGAAATGACATCATCCATGTGTTATTTTAGAATGAGTACTCTGTTGGTGCAGGTAGTGAAAGAAAGAAACTAACTTTGAGGAAAATAATTTAATATTAATAAGTTAAGAATGAGATTATAGTGCTTGGGCTAAGTGGGAGAACTGGCATGAAGAGCAGTGTGGTATACAGCCTCCCCAGCCCATTTACTCCACCCTACCCTTCTTGAAAAATGTCCATGCCACAATGGCTGGAATTGTGAATACATCACATTATGGCTAATGCCATAAATACTTTTCAGATATAATTAAAGTTATGAACCTTAAATAGGGTGATTTTACTAGATAAACATAAACCCTTAAAGCAAAGAAATTTCTTAGGCTGGCATTAGAGAGTTGAAGCAGAATGTTAAGTATGAGACAGATTCAATGCCCTATTGCTTTGGATGGGGCAGGGTGGGGAGCACATGAAAAGCAAGTGAAGGAACACAAGTAGCTGCGCGGAGCAAAGGCCAGCCAGCAAGGAAACGGGCACCTCAGCCCTACAACTGTAAGGAAGTGAATTTAGCCAACCACCTGAATTAGCTTGGAATCGGTTTCACCCCAGAAGCTCCAGAAAGGAACAACACCCTGATGACACCTTGATTTCAGCCACATGAAATCCAAACCAAATAGCACAGCTATGCCATGAAAGACTTCTGATGTATGGAAACCATGAGACGAAGAATTTTACTATGTTATACAGCTACGTTTGTTTAATGTTTGGCAGAGCAATAGTAACAGAAATGAATACAGATTTTTGGTACCAGAGAGTGGAGTGCTGCTGTACAAATACCTACAAATGTGAAATGGTTTTGATACTCCCTTGAATAGTCCAGTAATGGAAATATGGATGTTAACAACTCATGCTAGTGAGAACTCAGAAGGAAGAAACAACCAAAGCAGAAAAATTTTACATGGATTTACAGAATACCTAAGTCACCATGTACAGACAGTTAATACAAATCTAGACTTTAAGGACACTGCTAGTAAAGGCTCAAAAGATAGTGAGAAACATGTTATTCAAAACTGAAGGAAGGAATAACCTGTTACATTGCGACAAGTAGCTTAGCAAAATTGTATCCTGCGGTTATATGGAAAATGTAACTTGTAACAGTTAACTCAGATATTTAGCTCAGGAGATTTTAGCTGAGTGTTGATGATGTGACTTGGTTTGTTCTTGCTGCTTATGGTAAATTCAAGAAAAGAAAGATAAATTGTGGAAGAACCAATAAATAAAAAGGTAGCAGGACTTAACAACTGGGGAAATTCTCAGCTTCAACAGATGACAAAGAGAAAAAAGTAGTTAAAATTGGGGTGATTTGCTGTCAGTAAAGAACCTTTTAGAGGAAAAGCAGTTTGTGACTCTACAACTCTTCCCTATAATCTCAGACAAAGCAAAAAGTCTGAGAATTCAGTCATATAATGTTTTTCTAAGGCTGTAAACAGTGTGCCTCACAGATACCTTAATCAAAGTAGGATGCGTCTAAAGAGCTTAGGGCGTTGTCCTGCAACCATCTCAGCAGAAGTCAAAAAGAAGAGGGATTATCTTAGAAGGATATGTAGATGGATCTCTTTTCTAATAAGGTAAATGCCCATGACACAGAGAGGAGATTCACAAAATTCTTTAAAAATTACACCATCAGAATCAATACTAGTTTGGATTGCTAGCTCCAGAAAAGAATGAAGCCCTGCCAACACTCTGAAACTCAACACAAGGACCAAGTTAAGCCACACTGTAGCTGAACTTCTGACCTACAAATCTGTGAGGTAACAAACTGATGTATTTTAGGTCGCTCAATTTGTGGAAATGCATTACTGCAACAAAAGAAAACCAGTAACAGCAGAAATAAACAAAAAACACTTTCAAAGACAGAACTAATAGGACTTAGTAAACTGAGAAAAATTAAAATAAAGATAAGTTTTTGATACTGATGGTATTACTGACAAGACTGAGTTGGCAACGAGATTTCTGAGAGGAAAACAAGATACCTAAGTATAAATCAATACAGATCTAGCAATACATCCTCTTGATAACTCCAAATTTGGCAGATGGAAAGTGGAACAACCCAAGAAATAGATATACCTATTCCATCAAAAAATGAGTTTGGCTCTTGTGGCTGTAATTCAAGTTCATCTTCATCCATGGCCTTTGATTCTCATTAGTTACAGCTCCTAAACCAGGAAATAAAGTATATCAAACATTAATTTTTTCATATCACATACTTAAAATGTCATCATGATATTTACACTTCTGAAATGGTCACATTTCTTGATTTATCAAAACCTATCAATGTAAAATAAAGTGAACTTAATGATTTCCAATTATATTTGGGTAGCTGTATCATAAGAAAGAGTTAAATCAAGCAGGTTGACAGTGTTTTGGGGTTTTTCTCTTTGTTTTATTTAGAGTATACTCTACATAAAGTGAAGAAATTTTTTTCCTTTTTTAAACTGAGGAATAGTTGATGTGCATTTGCTATATAAGTTCCAGTGATTCACAATTTTTGAAGGTTATATTCTATTTATAGTTATTATAAAACACTGGCTATGTTTCCTGTGTACAATATATCCTTGTAGCTTATTTATTTTATACATACTACTTTTTAACCTCTTGATTCCCTACCTTATTTTGCTCCTTCCCTCTCCCCTCTGGTAACCACTAGTTTGTTCTCTGTATCTGTGAGTCTGTTTCTTTTCTGCTGTATTTCATTAGTTTCTTTTACTAAAGTGCATAAATCTTAAGTGTTTAGCTTAATAAATTTATATTTCGGTAAATCTGTATTAGCATTACTCAGAATAAGACATAAAACATTTTTTGTACCCCAGAAAACTCCCTCTAGCCTCCTTTCCATAAACAGCCATGACTCTTTAAGGTTCAACTTTAACACATTTTGTGGAATACTGAGGGAATTCCAGAAAGATTTTTATTACATCTTTAAATTTAATATAGTCTACAATTTCTTACCAATAAATTACAAAATGGTAAAAATTCAAAATTCATTACAATGGTAAACCTTCTTAAGATTTCTATATAACTTACAGTGACCTCCCTTAACTGACCTTCTGGTTGCAGAAATAATTCTCAAAGTATATGTATATTCTCCAGGCCACAAATAACTTGGTACCAGCTGAAAGGTTAAAAAATAAATTCATCTTTACACAATAAAATCAAAGTCCCATCTACAGGATGTCTGAAACCACAAGCAAGAGTTTGTCTCTGTCTCTCCTGGTGACCAAAACAATAACACACAAACATGAAAGCTGAAGGTCATCGACGAAATACAGCCTAGGGTAGAAAAAATAGCCAGTTTAAAAAAAAAAAAAAGTTAAAATACAAGAATACAAAGAACCTAGTACATGCCTAAAAAGCAAGTGAGGAGATAGAGGGAGCAGAAAGGGGAGGTTTATTAGGGGCCATGATTTACTTATGTTGCAAGTACCACACAAACTTCCTAATTGGTTTTCCTATCGCCACTTTCTAATTCACCTTCAACAGTGCTATCACATACAGTTTCTTTAATCTCTATCATTTTTGCTGACAACATATAAATTGTTACTATTAAGACTGCAAGTAATGTAGTGCACCGACTATATTTTTCTCTCTTTTGCGGCCTTGATCCTGGAGGGACTGCCTACTGACAGCAATAGTCTCCCCGTGAGTGCACCTTTGATATACAAACCAACCAATCAAAGCCCACACCCCTAACCACCAAATTTACTAAGCCAAGATTCTCCTTACTCTAAAATAACCCAGGGCCACATTCCAAACAACTAGGGACAGTTCTTATACTAGGGACAGAGGCCACTAAAATTGTTCAAACTATCCAATCCTAAACTTAGTATACCTATTCTTCCTTGCCCGTTCCTTCCCTATAGAATCCCAGTAACTCTGTACTATGGCATCTCCTCTTCTCCTCTGCTTTCTTACCCTATGTGGTCCGTCATGGAACGGCATGCCTCTCTCCTCTTATACATGTGAGTATAAACTTCTTCCTTTTCTAAAACATGCTTTAAATGATGTTAGACCTCAATTCAAAACATGTTAATGACTCCCTACTGATTCTCCAAATAAAATCTTACCTCCTTGGCCTACATGCCTCCAAGATCTGGTTCTGACAACCTTTCCATTATTCTCATAATTTCCCTTCAATTCATCTTCCCTTTCTTTCTACCACTACCCCAATCTCTGTTTCTGTCTCTCTCATCAGCCAAATCGTTGGTTTCAGATTTCTTCTATGTGAATGACCTTTACGTGTCATCCCTGCACTAATTTATCCCCTACATGTCCTTCTTCACGAAAATACTAAAAACAACTACTTTCTCTGCTGCTGAATTTCCATACCACTTTATCCCTTTCTTCTTTTTTTTTTAAGCATACGTCATGGTAATTTATATCTCTTTTTTTAAAAAAATTAATTTATTTATTTATTTAATTTTTGGCTGCATTGGGTCTTCGTTGCACACAGGCTTTCTCTAGTTGCAGTGAGCAGGGGGTACCCTTCGTTGCAGTGTGCAGGCTTCTCCTGTTGTGGAGCACAGGCTCTAGGTGCACAGCCTTCAAGCAGCTGCAGCGCATGGGCTCAGTAGTTGTGGCTCACGGGCTCTAGAGCACAGGGTCAGTAGTTGTGGTGCACGGGCTTAGCTGCTCCGTGGCATGTGGGATCTTCCCCGACCAGGGCTTGAACCCGTGTCCCCTGCATTGGCAGG
Source organism: Balaenoptera musculus (assembly GCF_009873245.2). Classification (NCBI taxonomy): domain Eukaryota; kingdom Metazoa; phylum Chordata; class Mammalia; order Artiodactyla; family Balaenopteridae; genus Balaenoptera; species Balaenoptera musculus. The sequence goes on from NC_045807.1 coordinate 624,931, forward strand.
CGGATTCTTAACCACTGCCCCACCAGGGAAGTCCCTATATATCTCTTATTAATGTTTGATATTTACATAGTGTCTAAGGAACTATGCAAGTAAGAAACTCAGTTGTAATTTATACTATAAAAAAATTAATTTCCAACATGCCAGCCCTAAGACATCCAATTCATTTTCAAAATATAATGTATTTTATGACATTTATTCAAAATGCTTCAAATGAAAAGGTTATGATAGGTACAGTAATATTTTTTCAACTATAAAAAAATGGAAAAGATAGTTCCTCTAAATAAGTTGTCACTGCTTCCTCTTCCCAAAACTTTCTAGCTTGTACTTCTTTTTCCTTTTTCAATATGTGACTATAAAAGGATAAATGAGAAAATATCTTATGAGAATAAAAAATAAAATGATGTCTTATTTAAGGTATTTTAAAGTCTCCTTATAGAAATCAATCTCATTACCTCTAATAAAAGTTGAACTTGTATTCATTATGGTGCAATAAGACTTTTCTACTATCCTCACTCCAAAGAACACTGATTGAGACAATCATCCATGGATGAGTGAGCTTTTGTGGAAGTTCAAGAGTCAGTGGAGAAATTCCAGGACTCCCTTCAGCAAAAAATCTGAAATTGGATGCACTGGAGCAGGTAAGAAGAATGGTTTCACTTTACTCACATCCCCCAAGGCAGCACAGCTCAGTGCCAAGAGAGTCCTTCTTGGCCTGTGAATGAGGACCCAGCTAACCCAATGGTGCAGAATATTGTCAAAGAGATCCACTTTGTTTGCCACATCCAGAATACTGAGGTGTGGCTATAGGACTAGGGGCTGGAGAGCAGCTATGAGAACAGTAGCCAGGGTTCTTGCAGGGCATCAAAGGAACATGATCCTCCTGCTTCACAACTCTATCAGAAAACCCACCCACGAGCTGCTGGGGACCCCCTGCTTGTTCCACCCACACACCTGCCTTACCCATACACACTCTCATCCTATGGCTGGCTCTCTGTGTGTCTTGCCAACAGTACCAAGAGCAGGCTTGACTCAATGGGATTGCGAGAAACCACGCAAATTAGGATATTCAGCACCACCCTGGGTAAAGGAAACGCGAGGCTCTCAGCACCCATGCTGGCTTTGCAGAATGGGAATAAGGCATACAATCTAAGGATTCCCTCAAAAGAGTGAGCAAAAAGGATGGAACAGGCATGTCCATAGAAAAGGTATTAGAAAGCCTCAGAATTCCTCATAGGGATGAAAGAAGGTATTTCTTTGCTGAGGACAGTTAAGTAAAGACTAGAGAAGTGACTGCTTCTTTTACTGCAAAGAAAATGACACAAGACTTCAAGGAATTTGAAAAATGAAGGACACACCGCACCACCAATGGAACACAGTAACTTTCCAGTAACCAACTCCAAAGACATGGAGATCTGCAATGTGCCATAAAGAATTCAAGTTATTTTATGAAAGCTCAGAAAACTAAAAGAAAACCCAGAGACACAATTCAAGAAAACAATGAAAGAAATACATAAACAAAATAAGTTTAAAAGCAAGACAGAGATCATAAAAGAGAACCAAACAGAAATTCTGAAAGAATACAGTGAAATGAAATGGAAAAAAAATGAAATAGAGAGCATCAACAACAAACTGGATAAAGCAGAAGAAAAAAATCTGATAACAAGTCCTTTGATATAAACCAGTTAGAGGTTAAAAAAAAGAAAAAAGAATGAAAAAGGAGAGAGAGCATACCTTAACTGTGAGATACCGTTAAAGAAAACAACCTACATATTACTGACGTCCCAGAAAATGAGGACAGAGACAAGGAGAAACAATGGCTTTAAGGAAAGAATGTCTTCCCCAAACTGTAGAGGATTTGGATATATCCCCTGAATTTCAACCTAAAAGAATCTTCTCTAAGACACATAATTAAACTGTCTAGGGACTCCTTAACTGGCGAAGTGGTTAAGAATCCACCTGCCAATGCAGCGGACACAGGTGCAATCCCTTGTCTGGGAAGATCCCACATGCCAAATAGGTGGCATTTTTCCCCATAGGAAATCCACCTATAGCTTGATGGTGGTTCCCTTATGAAAGAACTTTTTTCTCTTGCTGCTTTTAAAATTCTCTATTTCTTTTTGATTTTAGACAGTTTATTTTTTTTAATAAATTTGTTTATTTTTGGTTGTGTTGGGTCTTCGTTGCTGCACGCCGGCTTTCTCTAGTTGAGGCGAGCAGGGGCTACTCTTTGTTGCAGTGTGTGGGTTTCTCATTGCAGTGGCTTCTCTTATTGCAGAGCAGGGACTCTAGGCACGTGGGCTTCAGTAGTTGCAGCATGTGGGCTCAATAGTTGTGGCTCACAGGCTCTGGAGCACAGGCTCAGTAGTTGTGGCATGCAGGCTTAGTTGCTCTGCGGCACGTGGGATCTTCCTGTATCAGGGCTCGAACCAGTGTCCCCTGAACTGGCAGTCAGATTCTCAACCACTGTGCAACCAGGGAAGCCCCTTTCCTTCATTTCTGAAGGACATATAGGACAATAATAAATTGTTCTATAAATTAAAAGACAAAAAGTATTAGAAACAATGTTAGCTACCATTTGTTGCTAGATATATGAGAAAAGTAAATTGTGACAACAGAAACAAAGTGTGAAGAGTAAAAGGATAGGGTTTTTGTATGCAATCAACATTTTAAGTTGTTATCAGCTTAAAACTGATCATTATGTGCATAAGATAATTTATGGAAACCAAAGCAAAAACCTACAGTAGATACACAAAACATAAAAGAAGAGAAGCAAAGCTTACCACTATGAAAACTAGTCAGTTCCCAAAGGAAAACAGCAAAAGAAGAAGGAAGGAAAAAAGGAACTACTAGTCATTCAGGAAACAGTAAGAGAGAATTAGTAAGTCTCTAAGTATCATTAACCACCCTAAACATAAATGCACAGAATTTTCTAATCAAAAGACAGAGTGTGGTTAGATGGATTTAAAAAAAAAAAAAAGACAAGACTCAACTACCAACTATATGTTGCCTAAAGGACACTCACTGCAGCAGTAAAGAAAAACACAGGCTCAAAGTGAAGGCATGGATAAAGATAATCCTTTCAAGTGGAAATGAAAAGAGAGCAGCAGTAGCTACAAATATCACACAAAATCAACTGTACATCAAAAATGGTACAGAAAGTTATATAATGATAAAGGATCAATTCATCAAAAGATATATCAAATCAAAAATATGTATGCAACCAACATTGGACCCTACATTGGCCCACTTAAGTATAGTAACCAAATACTGACAAATCTGAAGGGAGAAATAATATTACAACAATAGGAGGAAGCTTCAACAGAGCAACTTTTAACAACAGACAGATCATCCAAACAGAAAATCTAAAAGGAAACATTAGAATTGAACTATACATTAGACCAAATGGACCTAAAAGACATATATAGAACATTTCATCCAACAGCAACAGAATACCCATTCTTCTCACACGCACTCAGAATATCTTTCAAGATAGATTATTATATAGGTCATAAACCTTAAACTTAAGAAGAATGAAATTATCAAGTATCTTTTCCTGCAACAATGGTATGAAATGAGAAATCGGTACCAGGAAGAAAGCTGGAAACTAACTGAACAAAAAACTCTGAATTAATTTGTCCAAGAAGAAATCATACAAAAATTTAAAAAATATTCTGAAGCAAAAATGGAAACAAAATGCAAACATACCAAAACTTAGATGCGGCAAAATGATGATAAACAGCTACATGAAGAAAAAAGATCTCAAATAAACAACCTAATATTACCCCTCAAGGAACTATAAAAAGAACAAACTAAGCCCAAAGTTGGCAGAAAGAAACAAAAAACAGAGCAGAAATAAATGAAATAGAGACCAGAAAACAACAGAAATGATAAAGTGAAGAGCTGTGTTTTTAATGAGGTAAACAAAACTGACAAACCTTTAGCTAGACTAAAAAAAAAAAAGTCAAATAAATAATATCTGAAATTAAAGGAGACATTACCACTGACACTAGAGAAATACAATCTTTAAGAACAATCACATGCCAACAAACTGGATAACCTACAAAAAAATGGATACAGTCCTAGAAACGTATTTCCTAACAAGACTGAATCAGGAAAAAAATAGAAAATCTAACAGATCAATAATAACGAAGAAGACTGAATCAGTAAATAAAACCTTCCAACACAGAAAAGCCAAGGACCAAATGGTTTGGTAACATTTAAAGAAGGATTAACACTAAGCCAATCCCTTTCAAACACTTCAAGAAGCTGAAGAAAAGGAAACAATACCAAGCTCATTTTATGATATTAAAGCTATACAAGAACAGTCCAAAAAAGGAAAACTACTATCCCTGACGAATATAAACGTAAAACTTCACAATAAAATTGTAGTAAACTGAATTCAACAGCACATTAGAAGAATTACCACATTAACAAAATGAAGAATAAAAATCCTATGTAACAAGTCCACAACTAATGTAAGCATCTACTCTATGTTCAGACACAAGAGTGCTCACAATCACCACTCCCATCAACACAGTACTGAAAGTCCTACCTAGACCAATCAGGCAGGAAAAAGAAAAGGCACTGGAATTAGAAAGGCAAAAGTAAAGCTGCCTCTACCTGCAGATGACACATTTTATATACAGAATATCCTAAAGACTCCATCAAAACACAAATTCAGTAAAGTTTCAGGAATACAAAATAACATACAAAAATCAGTTGAGTTTCTATACACTAACAATATACTATCTGAAAAATAAAGAACACAATCCCATCCACAAAAACATCAAACACTACAAAATACTCAGGAATAAATTTAACCAAGGAAGTGAAAAATTGATCAGTACACTGTAAGTACAAGAGTTGGATGAATGAAATTGAAGACACAAATAAATGGAATGAAATGCTGTGTTCACAGGTAAGAAAAATTAATATTGTAAAATGCCAACACTACCCAAAGCTATCCATAGTCTCAATGCATTAAAATTCCAATGGTATTTTTCACAGCAATAGGAAAAACAATCCTAAAATTCATGTGAAATCACAAAAGAATCAAGAGTCCAGAAATAAACCTATGTAAATACACTCAATAACTTAAAAGGACGTTAGAAACAGTCAATAGGGAAAGAATGGTCTCTTCAACAGTGTTGAGAAAGTTGGATAATCACACGCAAATTATGAAACTAGACTTCTATCTTATACACCATTCACAAAAATTAACTTCAAATGGACTAAGACTTCAGACCTGAAACCATAAAACTCCTAGGAAAAGATAGAGAAGAAAAGCTCCTTGACACTGGTCTTTGCAACAATTTTTTGAATATGACACAAAAAGCAATCTATCTGTTAGAGTCATCACTTAGTAGCTGTTAAATGGCTAGTATGAAAAAAGAGATGATTAAGTGTTGGTGAGGACGTGAAGAAAAGGGAACGCTCCTACACTGTTGGTGGGAATGTAAACCGGTGTGGCCACTAAGGAAAACAGTATGGAGGTTCCTCAAAAAAATTAACAGGACAGCCCCATGGGGACCCCAGTGGGGTCTAAATGCCCAGTGAGCTCAGCATGTGCCCAGAGGGTGCCCAAGGACAGAGACCCAGGCCTGGAGATAGCATGTGCAACTCTGTCTGCAGGCTAGAGAGGGTGTGCACCCCAGCTGACCTCCGCATAGCCATCTGGGAGAAGGGGAGGGGAGAGAAGCCTTTAACACTCTGACATTAAACCAAAGAGGCCTCACTTAGCCAAAGTTACTATTTTACCCTGAAATTGAGTGTCCTACAACTGAAAAACAAGGAGTAACCTTAATGGACCAATGTACTACTCTACTCTACTGGGAGTGCGAACTTGAGCACCACATTATGTCAATTATACGGATAAAAAAGGAACCACATTTTCAGAAAACAGAAAGTTGGAGACAAGATGGCAGAGTAGAAAGACTTGAACTCACCCCCTCTCACAAAAACACCAAAATCAGAACTAACTGCTGAACAACCATCAATAAAAAAGGCTGGAACCTACCAAAAAAAAATCTACATCCAAAGACATAAAGAAGCCATAATGACGTGGGAAGAGGGGTGCATTCACGATAAAATCAAATCCAATACCCGCTAGGTGGGCAACCCACAAACTGCAAAATAATTATATCACAGAGGTTCTCCTACAGGAGAGTAATGACCCCCACATCAAGCTCCCCAGCCCACGGGTCTGACATTGGAAGGAGGACCCCCCCCAGAGTATTTGGCTTTGAAGGCCAGTGGGGCTTGATTGCAGGAGCTCCACAGGACTGGGGGAAACAGAAACTCCACTCTGGGAGGATGTACACAAGGTCTCATGTGCACCAGGACCCAGGAAAAAGACAGTGACTTCATAGGATCCTGGGTCAGACTAAGCCGCTGATCTTGGAGAGTCTCTTGGGGAGGTGAGAGCGACTGTGACTCACTGTGGAGACAAGGACACTGGTGGCAGAGGTACCAGAAAGTACTCATTGGTGTGAGCTCTCCTGGAGGCTGCATTTTGACACAAGACCTGGCCCCACCCAACAGCCTGTAGGCTCCAGTGTTGGGATGCCTCAGGCCAAACAACAAACAGGGTGGGAATACAGCACCACCCATCAGCAGACAAGCTGCCTAAAATCTTCCTGAGTCCACAGCCACTTCTAAACACACCCCTTGACATGGTCTTGCCTACCAGAGGGACAAGATCCAATGCCACACACCAGAGAGCAGGCACCAGTACCCCCAACAGGAGGCCTGTAAAAGCCTCTTAGACCAACTTCACCCACCAGGGAGCAGACACTGGAAGCAAGAGAAACTACAATCCTGCAGCCTGAGGAACAGAAACCACAAACACAGAAAGTTATAAAATGAGACAGCAGAGGAATATGTTCCAGGTGAAGGAAAAAGTGTAAACTCCATAAAAACACCTAAGTGAAGTGGAGATAGGCAACCTACCTGAAAAAGCATTCAGAGTAATGAGATAAAGATGACCCAAGATCTCAGAAAAAGAATGGAGGCAGAGACCAAGAAGATACAAAAAATGCTTTACGATCAGTTACAATATATAGAAGACAAACAAACAGAGATAAACAATACAATAGGTGCTTCCCTGGTGGCGCAGTGGTTAAGAATCCTCCTGCCAATGCAGGGGACACGGCTTCGAGTCCTGGTCCGGGAAGACCCCACATGCCGCAGAGCAACTAAGCCCATGCGCCACAACTACTGAAGCCTGCGCGCCTAGAGCCCACGCTCTGCAACAAGAGAAGCCTCTGCAATGAGAAGCCCGTGCACCACAATGAAGAGTAGCCCCCCCTTGCCGCAACTAGAGAAAGCCTGCGCACAGCAACAAAGACCCAACACAGCCAAAAATAAATAAGTAAAATAAATTAATTTTTAAAAAATACAATAAGTTAAACGAAAAGTCCACTAGAAGAAAGCAATAGCAGAATAAATGAGAATGGATAAATGAGCTGGAAGACAAAACCATCAAAATCACTACTGCAAAACAAAATAGGAAAAAAGAATGAAAAAAAAATGAGGGCAGTTTAAGAGACCTCTGTGACAATGTTAAATGCATCAACATTAGCATTACAGGGGTCCCAGAAGGAGAAGAGAGAAAGGGCCTGAGAAAATATTTAAGGAGCTAATCATTGAAAACTTCCCTAACATGGGAAAGAAAACAGTCACCCAAGTCCAGGAAGTGCAGAGTCCCATACAGGTTAAACCCAAGAATGAATATGCTGAGACACATATTAATCAAATTGAGAAAAATTAAAGACAATGACAATGAGAAAATATTAAAAGCAATAAGGGAAAAACAACAGCTGATTTTTCAGAAGAAACTCTGCAAACCAGATGAGAGTGGCACAATATATTTAAAGTGACAAAAGGAAAAACCCTACAACAAAGGATACTCAACCCAGCAAGGCTCTAGTTTAGATTCAACAGAGAAATCAAGAGCTTTACAAACAAAAGCTATGAGACTTCAGCACCACCAAACCAGCTTCACAACGAATGCTAAAGGAACTTCTCTAGGTGGAAAAGAAAAGGCCACAATCAAAAACAAGAAAATTACAAACGGGAAAGCTCTCCGGTAAAGGAAACCATACAGTAAAGGTAGGAAATCATCCACACACAAATACGGTACCAAAACCAGCAACTGTGAGGACAGTACAAATGCAGGATATAGGAAATACATTTGAAATTAAGAGACAGCAACTTAAAACAATCTTGTATACATATAGACTGCTACAGCAAAACCTCATGGTAACCACAAACCAAAAATCTACAATACATACAAAGCACAAAACAGAAAAAGGAATCCAACACAACACTGAAATTAGTAATCAAATCACAAAACAGGAACAGAAAAAAAAGACCTACATAAACAAATCCGAAACATTAACAAAATGGCAATAAGAACATACATATCGATAATTACTTTAAATGTAAGTGGATTAAATGCTCCAAGCAAAAGACACAGACTGGCTGAATGGATGTAAAAACAAGACTGCTATAAATACCGTCTATGAGAAACCCACTTCAGATTTAGGGACACATACTGAGAGTGAAGGGATGGAATCAGGTATTCCACACAAATAGAAATCAAAAGAAAGCTGGAATAGCAATATTCATATCAGACAAAACAGACTTTAAAACTAAATACTGTTACAAAAAAAAAGATATTCCTTAATGATAAACCCATCAACCCAAGAAAATGATATAACAACTAAAAATACATATGCACCCAAATAAGAGTACCTCAGCATATAAGGTAAATGCTGTCAAAAAAGAAGAAATCAGCAGTAACACAATAATGGTGCAGGAATTTAACACCTTACTTACATCAATGAACAGATCATCCACACAGAAAATCAATAAGGAAACACAAGCCTTAAATGGCATACTAGACCAGATGGATTTAACGGATGTTTACAGAACATTCCATCCAAAAGGAGAATACACATTCTTCCCAAGCACACATGGAACATTCTCCAGCATAGAGCACATGCTGGGCCACACAAAGTAAGCCTTGGTAAGTTTAAGAAAACGGAAATCATATCAAGCATCTTTTTTGACCACAACATTATGAGATTAGAAATCAACTACAAGAAAAAGGCTGTAAAAAACACAAATACGTGGAGGTTAAACAATATGCTAAACAACCAAAGGATCACTGAAGAAGTCAAAAGGAAATCAAAAGATACCTAGAGACAAATGACAGCAAAAACATGAAGATCGGAAACCTATGGGACGAAGCACAAGCAGTTCTAAAGGGGAATTTTACACCAATACAATCCTACCTCAGGAAACAAGAAAAATCTCCAATAAACAACCTAACCATACACCTAAACCAACTAGAAAAAGATACAAACAAAACCCAAAGTTACTAGAAAGAAAGAAATCATAAATATCAGAGCAGAAATAAATGAAAAAGTAATGAAGAAAACAACAGAAAAGATGAATGAAACTAAAAGCTGGTTCTTTGAAAAGATAAAACTGATAAACCATTAGCTAGATTTCTCAAGAAAAAAAAGAAGAGAGCACAAATCAATAAAATTAGAAATGAAAAAGAAGTTACAACGGACACCACAGAAATACAAAGACTCATAAGGGACTACTATAGGCAATTCTATGCTGATAAAATGGACAACCTAGAAGAAATGAACAAATTCTCAGAAAGGTACAATCCCCCAAGACTGAACAAAGAAGAAATAGAAAATATGAGCAAACCAATCACAAGTACTGAAATTGAAATTGTGATTAAAAAACTACCAACAGGGGTGCTGGGCAAGATGGCGAAAGAATAAGATGCGGAGATCACCTTCCTTCCCACAGATACATTAGAAATACATCTACACGTGGAACTGCTCCTACACAACCCCCACTGAACGCTGGCAGAAGACCTCAGACCTCCCAAAAGGCAAGACACTCCCCACGTACTTGCGTAGGGCAAAAGAAATAACAGAGACAAAAGAATAGGGACGGGACCTGCACCAGCGGGAGGGAGCTGTGAAGGAGGAAAGGTTTCCACACACTAGGAAGCCCCTTCGTGGGCGGAGACTGCGAGTGGCAGAAGGGGGAACCTTCGGAGCCACGGAGGAGAGCACAGCCACAGGGGTGCGGAGGGCAAAGCGGAGAGACTCCCGCACGGAGGCTTGGCGCCGAGCAGCACTCACCAGCCCGAGAGGCTTGTCTGCTCCCCCGCCAGGGCGGGCGGGGCTGGGAGCTGAGGTTCCGGCTTCGGTCGGTCGGATCGCAGGGAGAGGACTGGAGTTGGAGGCGAGAACACAGCCTGAAGGGGTTAGCGCACCGCAGTTAGCCAGGAGGGAGTCCAGGAAAAAGTCTGCAGCTGCTGAAGAGGCAAGAGACTTTTTCTTGCCTCTTTGTTTCCTGGTGCGCAAGGAGAGGGGATTCAGAGCTCTGTCTAAACGAGCTCCAGAGACGGGCATGAGCCGTGGCTATCAGCACGGACCCCAGAGACGGGCAGGAGACGCTGGGGCTGCTGCTGCCGCCACCAAGAAGCCTGTGTGCAAGCACAGGTCACTCTCCACACCGCCCCTCCCGGGAGCCTGTGCAGCCTGTCACTGCCGGGGTCCCGTGATCCGGGGACAACTTTCCCGGGAAAACGCACGGTGCGCTTCAGGCTGCTGCAATGTCACGACGCCTCTGACGCTGCAGGCTCGCCCCGCCTCCTCCGTACCGCTCCCTCCCCCCGCCTGAGTGAGCCAGAGCCCCCGAAGCAGCTGCTCCTTTAACCCCGTCCTGTCTGGGCGGGGAACAGACGCCCTCAGGCGACCTACACGCAGAGGCGGGTCCAAATCCAATGCTGAACCCCGGGAGCTCTACGAACAAAGAAGAGAAAGGGAAATTTCTCCCAGCAGCCTCAGAGGCAGCTGATCAAAAGTTCCACAAACAACTTGAGGTACCTGCATCTGTTTAACACCTGAATAGACAACGAATCATCCCAAATTTAGGAGGTGGACTTCGGGAGCAGGATATATTAATTTTTCCCCTTTTCTTTTTTTTGTGAGTGTATATGTTTATGTTTCTGGGTGAGAATTTGCCTGTATAGCTTTGCTTCCACCATTTGTCCTAGGGTTTGGTCCGTCTTTTTTTTTTTTTACTTAAAAAAATTCTTTTTCTTAAAAAATTTTTTCTTAACAATTTTTTCCTTATTTTTTTATTTTAAAAAAATTTTTAAAAATTTCTTTTAATTTTTTTCTTTTATATTTGAAAAAAATTAAAAAATTTTTTCTTAATTTTTCTCTTATTTTTTATTATAAAAAGTTAATAAACTTATTTTAAAAAATTTAAACAAATTTTTTATTACATTCTTTCTTAATAATTTTTTTCTTATTTTTTAGTGTAATAGCTTTATTTTATTTTATTTTACCCTCTTGCTTTCTATTTCTTCTCCCTTTTAATCTGAGCCAAGTGGATGAAAGGCTCTTGGTGCTCCAGCCAGGCATCAGGGCTGTCCCTCTGAGATGGGAGAGCCAACTTCAGGACACTGGTCCACAAGAGACCTCCCAGCTCCACATAATACCAAACGGCGAAAATTTCTCAGAGATCTCCATGTCAACATCAAGACCCAGCTTCACTCAACAACCAGCAAGCTACAGTGCTGGACACCCTATGCCAAACAACTAGCAAGACAGGAACACAGCCCCATCCATTAGCAGAGAGGCTGCCTAAAATCATAATAAGGCCACAGACACCCCAAAACACATCACCAGACGTGGACATGCCCACCAGAAAGACAAAATCCAGCCTCATCCACCAGAACACAGGCACTAATCCCCTCCACCAGGAAGCCTACACAACCCACTAAACCAACCTTAGCCACTGGGGACAGATACCAAAAACAACTGGAACTACGAACCTGCAGGCTGTGAAAAGGAGACCCCAAACCCAGTAAGATAAGCAAAATGAGAAGACAGAAAAACACACAGCAGATGAAGGAGCAGGGTCAAAACACACCAGACCTAACAAATGAAGAGGTAATAACAGGCAGTCTGAAAAAGAATTCAGAATAATGATAGTAAAGATGATCCAAAATCTTGGAAATAGAATAGACAAAATGCAAGAAACATTTAACAAGGACGTAGAAGAACTAAAAAGGAACCAAGCAATGATGAAAAACACAATAAATGAAATTAAAAATACTCTAGAAGGGATCAATAGCAGAATAACTGAGGCAGAAGAAGGGGTAAGTGACCTCGAAGATAAAACAGTGGAAATAACTACTGCAGAGCAGAATAAAGGAAAAAGAATGAAAAGAATTGAGGACAGTCTCAGAGACCTCTGGGACATTAAACGCACCAACATTCGAATTATAGGGGTCCCAGAAGAAGAAGAGAAAAAGAAAGGGACTGAGAAAATATTTGGAGAGATTATAGTTGAAAACTTCCCTAATATGGGAAAGGAAATAGTTAATCAAGTCCTGGAAGCACAGAGAGTCCCATACAGGATAAATCCAAGGAGAAACACGCCAAGACACATATTAATTAAACTATCAAAAATTAAATATAAAGAAAACATATTAAAAGCAGCAAAGGAAAAACAACAAATAACACACAAGGGAATCCCCATAAGGTTATTAACAGCTGATCTTTCAGCAGAAACTCTGCAAGCCAGAAGGGAGTCGCAGAATATACTTAGAGTGATGAAGGAGAAAAACCTACAACCAAGATTACTCTACCCAGCAAGGATCTCATTCAGATTTGATGGAGAAATTAAAACCTTTACAGACAAGCAAAAGCTGAGAGAGTTCAGCACAAACAAACCAGCTTTACAACAAATGCTAAAGGAACTTTCTAGGCAAGAAACACAGGAGAAGGGAAAAACCTGCAATAACAAACCCAAAACATTTAAGAAAATGGGAATAGGAACATACATATTGATAATTACCTTAAATGTAAATGGATTAAACGCTCCCACCAAAAGACACAGACTGGTTGAATGGATACAAAAACAAGACCCATATATATGCTGTCTACAAGAGACCCACTTCAGACCTAGGGACACATACAGACTGAAAGTGAGGGGATGGAAACAGATATTCCATGCAAATGGAAATCAAAAGAAAGCTGGAGTAGCAATTCTCATATCAGACAAAATAGACTTTAAAATAAAGACTATTACAAGAGACAAAGAAGGACACTATATAATGATCAAGGGATCAATCCAAGAAGAAGGTATAACAATTGTAAATATTTATGCACCCAACATAGGAGCACCTCAATACATAAGGCAAATACTAACAGCCATAAAAGCGGAAATCGACAGCAACACAATCATAGTAGGGGACTTTAACACCCCACTTTCACCAACAGACAGATCTCCAAAGTGAAAATAAGTAAGGAAACACAAGCTTTAAATGATACATTAAACAAGACGGACTTAATTGATATTTATAGGACATTCCACCCAAATACAACAGAATACACATTTTTCTCAAGTGCTCATGGAACATTCTCCAGGATAGATCATATCTTGGGTCACAAAACAAGCCTTGGTAAATTTAAGAAAATTGAAATCGTATCAAGTATCTTTTCCGACCACAACGCTATGAGACTAGATATCAATTACAGGAAAAGATCTGTAAAAAATACAAACACATGGAGGTCACACAATACACTACTTAATAACGAAGTGATCACTGAAGAAATCAAAGGGGAAATCAAAAAAGACCTAGAAACAAATGACAATGGAACCACGACAACCCAAAACCTATGGGATGCAGCAAAAGCAGTTTTAAGAGGAGAGTTTATAGCAATACAAGCCTACATCGAGAAACAGGAAACATCTCGAATAAACAACCTAACCTTGCACCTAAAGCAATTAGAGAAAGAAGAACAAAAAAACCCCAAAGTTGGCAGAAGAAAAGAAATCATAAAGATCAGATCAGAAATAAATGAAAAAGAAATGAAGGAAACAATAGCAAAAATCAATGAAACTAAAAGCTGGTTCTTTGAGAAGATAAACAAAATTGATAAACCATTAGCCAGACTCATCAAGAGAAAAAGGGAGAAGACTCAAATCAATAGAATTAGAAATGAAAAAGGAGAAATAACCACTGACACTGCAGAAATACAAACGATCATGAGAGATTACTACAAGCAACTCTATGCCAATAAAATGGACAACCTGGAAAAATGGACAGATTGTTAGAAATGCACAACCTGCCGAGACTGAACCAGGAAGAAACAGAAAATATAAACAGACCAATCACAAGCACTGAAATCGAAACTGTGATTAAAAATCTTCCAACAAACAAAAGCCCAGGACCAGATGGCTTCACAGGCGAATTCTATCAAACATTTAGAGAAGAGCTAACACCTCCCCTTCTCAAACTCTGCCAAAATATTGCAGAGGGAGGAACACTCCCCATCTCATTCTAGGAGGCCACAATCACCCTGATACCAAAACCAGACAAAGATGTCACAAAGAAAGAAAACTACAGGCCAATATCACTGATGAAAATAGATGCAAAAATCCACAACAAAATACTAGCAAACAAAATCCAACAGCACATTAAAAGGATCATACACCATGATCAAGTGGGGTTTATCCCAGGAATTCAAGGATTCTTCAATATACGCAAATCAATCAACGTGATACATCATATTAACAAATTGAAGGAGAAAAACCATATGATCATCTCAATAGATGCAGAGAAAGCTTTCGACAAAATTCAACACCCATTTATGATAAAAGCCCTGCAGACAGTAGGCATAGAGGGAACTTTCCTCAACATAATAAAGGCCATATATGACAAACCCACAGCCAACATAGTCCTCAATGGTGAAAAACTGAAACCATTTCCACTAAGATCAGGAACAAGACAAGGTTGCCCACTCTCACCACTATTATTCAACATAGTTTTGGAAGTGTTAGCCACAGCAATCAGAGAAGAAAAAGAAATAAAAGGAATCCAAATCAGAAAAGAAGTAAAGCTGTCACTGTTTGCAGATGACATGATACTATACATAGAGAATCCTAAAGAGGCTACTAGAAAACTACTAAAGCTAGTCAATGAATTTAGTAAAGTAGCAGGATACAAAATTAATGCACAGAAATCGCTGGCAATCCTATACACTAATGATGAAAAATCTGAAAGTGAAATTAAGAAAACACTCCTGTTTACCATTGCAACAAAAAGAATAAAATATCTAGGAATAAACCTACCTAAGGAAACAAAAGACCTGTATGCAGAAAATTATAAGACACTGATGGAAGAAATTAAAGATGATACAAATCCATGGAGAGATATACCATTTTCTTGGATAGGAAGAATCAACATTGTGAAATTGACTCTACTACTCAAAGCAATCTACAGATTCAATGCAATCCCTATCAAACTACCACAGGCATTTTTCACAGAACTAGAATAAAAAATTTCACAATTTGTATGGAAACACAAAAGACCCCGAATAGCGAAAGCAATCTTGAGAACGAAAAATGGAGCTGGAGGAATCAGGCTCCCTGACTTCAGACTATATTACAAAGCTACGGTAATCAAGACAGTTTGGTACTGGCACAAAAACAGAAATATAGATCAATGGAACAGGATAGAAAGCCCAGGGATAAACCCATGCACATATGGTCACCTTATCTTTGACAAAGGAGGCAAGCATATACAGTGGAGAAGAGACAGCCTCTTCAATAAGCGGTGCCGGGGAAACTGGACGGGTGCATGTAAAAGTGTTAAATTAGAACACTCCCTAACACCATACACAAAAATAAACTCAAAATGGATTAAAGACCTAAATGTAAGGCCAGATACTATCAGACTTGTAGAGGAAAACATAGGCAGAACACTCTATGACATAAATCACAGCAAGATCCTTTTTGACCCAACTCCTAAAGAAATGGAAATAAAAACACAAATAAACAAATGGGACCTAATGAAACTTAAAAGCTTTTGCACAGCAAAGGAAACCATAAACAAGACCAAAAGACAACCCTCAGAATGGGAGAAAATATTTGCAAATGAAGCAACTGACAAAGGATTAATCTCTAAGATTTACAAGCAGCTCATGCAGCTCAATAACAAAAAAACAAACAACCCAATCCAAAAATGGGCAGAAGAACTAAATAGACATTTCTCCAAAGAAGATATACAGATTGCCAACAGACGCATGAAAGAATGCTCAACATCATTAATCATTAGAGAAATGCAAATCAAAACTACAATGAGGTATCATTTCACACCGGTTAGAATGGCTATCATCAAAAAATCTAGAAACAATAAATGCTGGAGAGGGTGTGGAGAAAAGGGAACACTCTTGCACTGTTGGTGGGAATGTAAATTGATACAGCCACTATGGAGAACAGTATGGAGGTTCCTTAAAAAACTACAAATAGAACTACCATACGACCCAGCAATCCCACTACTGGGCATATACCCTGAGAAAACCATAATTCAAAAAGAGTCATGTACCAAAATGTTCATTGCAGCTCTATTTACAATAGCTAGGACATGGAAGCAACCTAAGTGTCCATCATCGGATGAATGGATAAAGAAGATGTGGCACATACATACAATGGAATATTACTCAGCCATAAAAAGAAACGAAATGGAGGTATTTGTAGTGAGGTGGATGGACCTAGAATGTGTCATACAGAGTGAAGTAAGTCAGAAAGAGAAAAACCAATACAGTATGCTAACACATACATACGGAATATAAGGGAAAAAAAAAAAAAAAAGGTCATGAAGAACCTAGTGGCAAGACGTGAATAAAGACACAGACCTAGTAAAGAATGGACTTGAGGATATGGGGAGGGGGAGGGGTAAGATGTGACAGGGTGAGAAAGTGGCATGCACATAGATACACTACCAAATGTAAAACAGATAGCTAGAGGGAAGCAGCCGCATAGCACAGGGAGATCAGCTCGGTGCTTTGTGACCACCTAGAGGGGTGGGATAGGGAGGGTGGGAGGGAGGGAGATGCAAGAGGGAAGAGATATGGGGATATATGTATATGTATAACTGATTCACTTTGTTATAAAGCAGAAACTAACACACCACTGTAAAGCAATTATACTCCAATAAAGATGTTAAAAAAAAAAAAAAAAACTACCAACAAACAGAAGTCCAGAGAAAAGTCCAGGACCAGATAGTTTCAGAGGTGAATTCTATAAAATATTTAAAGAAGACTTAACACCTATCCTTCTGAAAAAATTCCCATAAATTGCAGAGGAAGGAACACTCCCAAGCTCATTCGATGAGGCCACCATCACCTTGATACCAAAACTAGACAAAGATACCAAGAAAAAAAAAAAAAAACTAAAGGCCAGTATCACTGATGAACATAGACACAACAATCATCAACAAAATACTAGCAAACTGAATCCAACAATACATTAAAAGGATGATACATCATGAGCAAGTGGATTTATCCCAGGTATGCAAGGATTTTTCAATATCTGCAAGTCAATCCGTGTGACACACCACATTAACAAATTGAAGAATAAAAACCACGTGGTCATCTCAACATATACGGGAAAAAACCTTTTGACAAAATTCAACATCTATTTATGAGAAAAACTCTCTAGAAAGTGGGCACAGAAGGAACATACCTCAAAATACTTAAGACATTATATGACAAAGCCACAGCTAACATCATACTCAACTGAAAAGCAGAAAGCATTTCCCCTAAGACTAGGAACAAGACAATAGTATCAACTCTCACCACTGTGATGCAACATAGTTTTGGAAGTTCTAGCCACAGCAATCAGAGAAAAAAAAAGAAATAAAAGAAATCCAAACTGGAAAAGTAGTAGTAAAACTGTCACTGTTTGCAGATGACACGATACTATACATAAAAATTCTGAAGATGCTACTAGAGCTCATCAATGACTTTGGTAAATTTGCAAGGTACACAATTAATACACAAAAAATCTCCTGCCTTTCTATACATTAACAACGGAAGTTCAGAAAGAAATGAAGGAAACAATATCATTTACCATCACATGAAAAAGAATAAAATACCTAGGAACAAACCTATCTAAGGAGGCAAAAGACGTGTACTCCAAAAACTGTATGACACTGATGAAAGAAATCAATGATGGCACAAACAGATGGAAAGATATACCATGTTCTCAGATTGGAAGAATCAATATTGTCTAAATGACTATACTACCCAAGGCAATCAAAGATTCAATGCAATTCCTATCACATTAGCAATGGCATTTTCTCACAGGACTAGAACAAAAAAACTTTAAATTTGTATGGAAACACAAAACACCCCAACAGTCAGGTTCCCTGACTTCAGACTGCTACAGAGCTACAGTCATCAAAACAATATAGCACTGGCACAAAAACAGAAATATAGATCAACAGATCAGGCTAGAAAGCCCAGAAATAAACCCATATACCTATAGTGAATTAATCTACAACAGAGGAGGCAAGAATATACAATGGAGAAAAAAGTCTCTTCTATAAGTGGTGCTAGGAAAACTGAATGAAAAAGAAATGAAAGAAAATAAATAAAAGAATGAAACTAGAACAGTCCCTAACACCATACACAAAAATAAACTCAAAATGGATTAAATACCTAAATGTAAGACTACATACCACTAAATGCTTAGTGGAAAATATAGGCAGAACACTCTGACATAAATCGCAGCAATCTTTTTGGCTTCACCTCCTAGAGTAATGAGAATAATAACAAAAATTAAAAACTAGGACCTAATTAAACTTAAAAGCTATGCGCAGCAAAGGAAACCATAAACAAAATCAAAAGACAACCCACAAAATGGGAGAAAATATTTATAAATGATGTGATCTACAAGGGATTAATCTCCAAAATATACAAACAACTCATGGAGCTCAATATCAAAACAACAAACAACCCAATCAAAAAATGGGCAGAAAAATCTAAATAGACATTTCTCCCAAGAAGACACACAGATGACCATGAAGCACATAAAAAGATACTCAACATCACTAGTTATTAGAAAAATGCAAATCAAAACTACAATGAGGGGGTTTCCCTGGTGGCGCAGTGGTTGAGAATTTGCCTGCCAATGCAGGGGACATGGGTTCAAGCCCAGGTCTGGGAAGATCCCACATGCCGCAGAGCAACTGGGCCCGTGAGCCACAATTACTGAGCCTGCGCGTCTGGAGCCTGTGCTCCGCAACAAAAGAGGCCACGATAGTGAGAGGCCCGCGCACCGCGATGAAGACTGGCCCCCGTTTGCCACAACTAGAGAAAGCCCTCGCACAGAAACGAAGACCCAACACAGCCATAAATAAATTAATTAATTTAAAAAAAAAAGAAAATAATTTCCATTCAACGGACCAAACAACATAATAAAGTTTCTCAAAAGAAAAAAAAAAACTACAATGAAGTATCGCTTCACACCAGTGAGAACGGCCATCATCAAAAAGTCAACAATAAATCACTAGAGAGTGTGTGGAGAAAAGGGAACCCCCCTACACTGTTGGTGGGAATGTAAATTGGTACAGCCACTGTACGGAGATTAATTAAAAAATTAAAAACAGAGCTACCATATGATCCAGCAATTCCACTTCTGGGTATGTATTCGGAGAAAACCATAATTCAAAAAGGTAGATGCACCCCAATGTTCACTACATCACTATTTACAATAACCAAGACAGGGAAGCAACCTCAATGTCCATCAACAGAGGAATGGATAAAGATATGGTACACATGTACAATGGAGTATTACTCAGCCATGAAAAAGAATGAAATAATGTCATCTGCAGCAACATGGATGGACCTAGAAATCATCATACTAAGTGAAGTAAGTCAGAGAAAGACAAATATCGTATGAAACCACTTATATCAGGGATCCCCAACCCCCAGGAAACAGACCATTACCGGTCCACATAGAGGTGAGTGAGTGGCAAGCGAGCGAGCAAAGCTCCATCTGTATTTGCAGCCGCCCCCCCACTGCTTAGATTACCGCCTGAACTCCACCTCCTGTCAGATCAGCGGCAGCATCAGATTATCATAGGAGTGTGAACCCTACTGTGAACTGCACATGCGAGGGATCTAGGCTGCATGCTCCTTATGAGATTCTAATGCCTGATCATCTGAGGTGGAGCTGAGGCAGTGATGCAGGCACTGAGGAGCGGCTGCAAATATAGTTTATCATTAGCTGAGAGGTTTGACTGCACAGAGACCATAATAAATCAATTGCTTTCAGACTCGTATCAAACCCTTATCAGTGAGTGGCAAGTGAAACAAGCTCAGGGCTCCCAGTGATTCTGCATTATGGTGAGTGGTATAATTATTTCATTATATATTATGATGTAATAATAATAGAAATAAAGTGCACAACAAATGTAATGTGGTTGAATCATCCCAAAACCACCCCCCACCTCCCACCATCTGTGGAAAAACTGTCTTCCACAAAACCGGTCCCTGGTACCAAAAAGGTTGGGGACCACTGATTTACATGCAGAAGCTAAAAAAAATTGATACAAATGAACTTATTTACAAAAGAGAAAAAGACTCACAGACTTAGAAAACAAACTTATGATTACAAAAGGGGAAAAGTGGGGTGAGGGATAAATTAGGAGTTTGGGATTAACATACACACACTACTGTTATATATAAAACAGATAATCAATAAGACCTACTGTATAGCACAGAGAACTCTACTCAATATTCTTTAATAACCTAAATGGGAAAAGAATCTGAAAAGAATAGATATATGTATAACTGAATCACTTTGCTGTACACCTGAAACTAAGACAACACTGTAAATCAACTATACTGCAATGTAATATAAATTTTAAAAACTTAATAGAATTGAACTACCATAAGATCCAGCAATTCCTGTTCTGGGTATATATCCAAAGGAAATAAAATAACTATGTCCAAAAAATATCTGCATTGCCATATTCACTAAAAAACAGTAGTTACGGGCTTCCCTGGTGGCGCAGTGGTTGAGAATCTGCCTGCCAATGCAGGGGACACGGGTTCGAGCCCTGGTCTGGGAAGATCCCACATGCCATGGAGCAACTGGGCCCGTGAGCCACAATTACTGAGCCTGCGCGTCTGAAGCCTGTGCTCTGCAACAAGAGAGGCCACGACAGTGAGAGGCCCGCGCACTGAGATGAAGAGTGGTCCCCACTTGCCGCAACTAGAGAAAGCCCTCGCACAGAAACGAAGACTCAACACAGTCATAAATAAATAAATAAATAAATAAAAGACCGTGAATTTCTTTAAAAAAAAAAACAGTCGTTACCCTTAGCCACCAGGACAGGTTTCAAGCCCCCAGTGGATACCTGAAACTGTAGACAGTACAAAAGTATACATTCTACGTTTTTTCCTGTAAGTACATACCTATGATACAGTGTAACTTTCAGACACAGTGAGAGGCTAACAACAGTTAAGAATTAATAAAGTAGAATGATTACAATGTATTTTAAACAAAGTTACGTGAATGTGGTCTCTCAAAACATTTTATTGTACAAATTCAATACCTTTTTAAGCGTTTATTATGCATTGTGGCTGTAACTTTTGCAGTCTGAGGTGTGACAGTAAAACCACGACGAACTTTTTTTTCCTGGATAGGATATTTTATACATGGATAGAATATTCATTCTTAATGTAAATCTTAGCAACCTAAGCAATTTTTTTCTTTCCTTATTATATCCAGAACTTTCACCTTCTCCTCTGAAGCATTTTATGGCTTCTTTTTCACATTCCCAAATTGCTACCTTTTCCCTTAAAGTAAGCACTTTATGCTTGTCTTTGGCACATCTGAATTGCCAGCATCACTACTCTTGTGCTTTGGGGTCATTATTAGGTAAAACAAATGTTACTTGAGAACAAGCACTGTGAAACCATGACAGAAGATCTGAAAACCGAGGAAGCTACTAAATGACTAAGGGGCAGGATACACGCATCAAAGGTATAATTCACGTCCCAGCTGAGAAAGAGCCAGATGGCAAGAGATTTCAACACGGTACTCAGAATGGCATGCAATTTAAAACTTAAGAGTTGTTCATTTCCAGAATTTTCCATTTAATATTTTCCAACCACATTTGACCAGGGTAACTAAAACCCCTAGAAAGTGAAACTTCAGATAAGGCAGAGACTGCTATATTATTTGCAATAGCCCAGATACAGAAACAACCTTAGTGATGAATGGGTAAAGAAAATGTGTTATAGGCATACCATGGAGATATTTTGGGTTCAGGTCCTGAGCCCCACAATAAAGGAAGTCACATGAATTTTTTGGCTTCCCACTGCATACAAAAGTTACATTTACACTGTGCGGTAGTCTATTAAGTATGTAACAGCATTATATCTTTTAAAAAAATACATACCTTAATTTAAAAATACTTCATTGCTGAAAAACAATAACCATCATCTGAGGCTTCAGCTAGTACTAATCTTTGCTCATGGAGGGTCTTGCACTTTGATCTTGATAGCTGCTGACTGATCAGTGTGGTGGTTGCGAAAGGGCTGTGGCAATTTCTTTAAATAAAACAATAAAGTTCACTTCATCAATGACTCTTCTTCTCACTTGGAATACTTAAAGGCCACTTTAACCGGCCTAATTTTTTTTCCTTTCCTTTTTTTTTTTTAATTGAATTACAGTTGATTTACAATTCTGTGTTACTTTCCGGGATACATAACTGAATATGTATACCTATTCTTTATCATATTCTTTTCCATTATGTTATTATAAGATATTGAATATAATTTACTGTGCTATACAGTAAATCCTTTTTAACTATTTTACATATAGTGGTATGTATGTGTTAATCCCCTTCTCCTAATTTACCACTCCCCACCCCCGATTTGGTAACCATGTTTGTTTTCTATGTCTGTTTTGGTTTGTAAATAAACTCATTTGTATTATTTTTTAGATTCCACACGTAAGTGGTATCATACAGTATTTGTTTTTCTCTGACTTCACTTAGTAAGATGATGTATATAGGTCTCTCCATGTTGCTGCAAATGGCATTATTTCATTCTTTTTTATGGCTGAATAATATTCCATTGGTGTATATACAGTGCATCTTCTTTATCCATTCATGTGTTGATGGACATTTAGGTTGCCTCCATGTGTTGACTACTGTAAACAGTGCTCCTATGAACAGTGGGGTGCATGTATCTTTTGGAATTAAGAGTTTCCTTTGGATATACGCCTAGGAGTGGGACTGCTGGATCATATGGTAACTCTATTTGTAGTTTTTTAAGGAATCTCCATACTGTTCTTCACAGTGGTTGCACCAATTTACATTCCCACCAACCATGTAGAACGCTTCCCTTTTCTCCACACCGTCTTCAGCATTTATTGTTTGTAGACTTTTTGACAACAGTCATTCTGACCGGTGTGAGGTGACACTTCATTGTAGTTTTAATTTGTCTTTCTCTAGTAATTAGCAATGTTGAGCATCTTTTCATGCAGGCCTACTTTTATTACATATTGTTGGGTCCCAGGGAATAGGGAGACCTGAGAAAAGGTACAGAATGGGGAATGGCCCAGAGCTGAAGCAGTCAAAACACACACAACATTTATTAAGTTCACTGTCTTCTATGGGTACAGTTCCTGGTGCCCCCAAACAGTTACAATAGTAACATCAAAGATCAGGTCACCATAACAAATGTAATAATAACAAAAAAGTTTAAAATATTGAGAGAACTACCAAAATGTGGCACAGAGACACGAAGTGACAAAATGCTGTTGGAAAAATGATTCCAACAGACTTGACACATCGTTGCCAGAAACCGTCATTTTGTAAAAACCTCAGTATCTGTGAAGTGCAATAAGCAAAATACAGTAAGAGCAGGTAGGCCCATCTATAAATTCAATGAAATAAAGAGTAGAATCAGGGGCAGGAGAGTTTGGGGAAATGAGAACATGTTGGTCTAAGAGTACAAACTTCAGGTATAAGTTCTGGGGATCTAATATACCAAATAATGACTTCAGTTATCAATACTGTATTACATACTTCAAAGTAGCTAAGATGTCAAAACTTAATATTCTCATCACACACAGAAAATGTAAATACGTTATGAGGCAGAGATGTTTACAACCAATTCACAATGCATACTGGCATCAAATCATTGCACTGTACACCTTAAACTTACATAATGTTATATGTCAATGATATTTCAACGAATGGTAGGATTAACCGTAGGTTAAAGAATAACCTTTTTTCTCATTTACCCCATTAACGTTTGAGAGAGAATTCCCTCAGTTTTGAAATTCTCTTGTTTCTCAGTCTTTAAGTGACACCCTAGTTTTCTTCCCACTTTCCCAAGTTCTGGTTACTGTGTCACTCCTCAGCCTCTACTGTCTTGCCCAAGGTTGTGCAATCAGCCATGTCTTCTTCTACTTTCTCTTTATTCCTATGGTTTCAACTACCATATGCAGAATGATAATTCCCCAAATCCACATACTCACACTAGGCTAGGACCTAATTCTTCCACCAGACTATCTACTGAATATTTCATTTGGATAAAACCCAGCTTCCTCCAGACATGATCACTATGACCTTTTCTTCCTTCCCTGTCAGTTGGGATATCTGATCTTGCCCATTCCTTCCCTCCCAACTACTCAATTATCTGTTCCTTTCTCTTATTCCCATGATCATCATTCACTCTCAGCCCCATATTTCCTGATCCTAGGAGATGAAAATAGCCTCTCGGGACTTCCCTGTGGTTAAGGTTCAGTGGTTAAGAATTCACCTGCCAATACAGGGCACACAGGTTCGAGCCCTGGTCCGGGAAGATGCCACATGTCATGGAGCAACTTGCCTGCGAGTTGGATGACACAAGCCTGCAAGCCACAACTACTGAGCCTGTGCACCACAACTACTGAAGCCCACCCACCTAGAGCCCGTGTTCCACAACAAGAGAAGCCACCACAACAGAAGCCTACGCATCACAACCAAGAGTAGCCCCAGCTCACCGCAACTAGAGAAAGACCGTGTGCAGCAACAAAGACCCAATACAGCCAAAAATGATTAATTTTTAAAAATTTACCAGTATTAACTGGAGATAGAAAACTCAAGCAATCATAAAAATAAATACATAATAACTTGTCTAATGTTAACATTTCAAACAGCTTGAAACCCAAATGCTTTCACAGGTGAATTTTTTCACAAGTTCCAAGAACAAATAATTCTAAAGCTTTATGAATTATTTTAGATCATTTTACAATTCCTTTGGCAAAGTCAACAAATCTCCAAAACCAAAACCTGATAAAATAATTCAAACCACTCCCAAACTCTATTACTTATGACACCAGTTCAAGTATTTGCGAATATGATCCATAATCTGAAAGAGAAACACACAAACACATCCCTGGACAAAGTAAGAAATCAGGATGGAGCCAATTAGTCCATATCAATGGGCTGCAGGTAAAAAACTATGATACTCTTAAAGATGTCAAAAAGTTGATATTCAATATTGATTCTTTACTTAAAAATATTCACTCCAGTGGAAAAAAAGGTATGTCTTAACACAATAAAAATGTGTGCACAAGTGTACAATTATGCACTTCAGAATCTGAAAATCAGTCTAATCTGCTACCAAAGGGTTTCTATAACACAAATAAAATCAGCTCACATAATACAGAATAATATTTGCAATACTTTAAAGTAGAACTGCATACCTTGAACTTAGGGATGAAACACTACATTCTCACAAAGGTCAGAAAATTAAGATGCCTTTTATCATACTGTATTATTAATACTGGAAATTGCTAACCAATGCAGTTAGGTAAGATAAGTAAATGCATGATTATAGTCAAATTTCTGATTTATACCTTATATATCCAAGAAATCCAAAAAACCAACAGAAATACTATCAAAATAACCAGTTCAGAAAAGCAAAATAGTACAAAATTAGTACTATTAAAGACAACAGATTTTTTACCACTTAATTAAATACATGATTGGCTATATTAATTGAAAACTCTAGTGAGATTCTTCTTAAAAGACAAATGGAGAATTCTCTTGCTCTTGAAAACATTGCATCTGTAATGTCAATTTCCCCTAAATTAACCTCTGTATTCAATTAAAATCCTAGCAAATTACTCTTACATACTTATCTAACCGGAATGTTTACTACCAGCACCAAAGCATGTACTGGGTAGGCTAAAAAGTTTCTGCCGATTTTTCTGTAACATTTTACAGAAAAACCCAAATGATCTTTTTGGCCAATCCAATAAATGTACATTCTCCAACAGTACTCTTTGAAACTGCCAACATAAAGAATCCAGATGTTAATCAATATCAGAATGGATAATGATGGAATATTTATACAACTCATTATTATACAAAATAAGAATGAAATAACTGCTATATGCAATTTCATGGATAACTTTTCCAGGCATAATGTTGCTCTGGAAAGTCCGACACACAAAAATACAAACCAAATCAATGGTAACAGAAGTCAGAATGGTGGTTCTTTCTTGCCAAGGGAGGAATAATTGACTGGGAAGGGGACAGGAGTGAGGCTTCTGTGTTACTCATAATGTCATTTAAAAAGTCAGGGTAATGGTTAGTCCCATGAGTGAATGTGTTTAATAGTTGAGGCCAACACAATCAATATCAGATAAGGTAATAATGAATTTTAAATAAACTACCTCTACATCTTACCACCATTATGATTAATGTTCCTCAAGAGGGCTACTTTTCCTCAGCAGGTAAGAATTATTAAGAGATGCTCTCCATTTCCTTCTAGATTTTTTAAAAGTATGGTAAATTCTATAATTTGCCCTTTAAGCAGATTCAGTTGGTTATGAGTATGCTCTTACTTAATTTAGCCAAGTTCAAAATGAGACATGAATACTGCTTGCATCTATCTCAGTACTTTAGTATGCAACACTGCGACAGACAGCACATTTTGTTTTTTGCTGTTGTCGTTTACATTTTGGTGGATATTCTATAGGAAAACTGCAAAGAAGGTCACGTGAGTCAGACTGTTTTGTACATGTAAAAATTTAAGGGAATATCCTCACAGTCCGGTGGTTAGGATTTGGAGCTTTCACTGCCGGGGCCAGGTTTGATCCCTCGTCAGGGAACTAAGATCCCACAAGCCACATGGCGCAGCAAAAACAAAAAACAAAACAAAAAAACCCCCGACAGATATTGTTAAGATGCTCTCCACAAAACGCTCCTAACAATGTATATGCTTTTACCAGTAATGTAAACGTACCTACTTCCCTAAAACCCAATGAACACTGGAAATTAATATTTTTAAAATCTGTAATTTTACTGAAAAATGAGCATTTGGGTTTTTTTGTTAATATGTTGCTTATGAGTTTTATACATCTCTCAGTTGAGTTTTATCTCACTGACTTTTTAAAGACCTATCAGTCTATGTGTGTGGTGTATTCGTCCTTATTGCCACATATTTAAACTTCTCTTTTTTAACACCACTGGGATTGACTGGGATTCTGTTAATTTATACTGATCAATTTGGGAAGAACTGACATCCTTAAAATATTAACTTTTTCTAATCTATTACTCTTCTTTAATTTATCAATCCTTAAATTTAATATGTTTGTGAAAAAGGTCTTAGATTGTTTTATTAAAGTACTAGATGTTAGTCCACCATTATTTCCACTTTGTTAGCTAACAAAGTCAGGAAAGCCCAGTATTCACACCTTTTAATTTGTATTCATGCTTATTTTAATCTATTCTGTTTCCATCCTTAAAAAAGCTGTCATCTGTAGATAATTTGCTAGATCTCAAAAACTGTACTAAGGTCTTTGCATAAATTATCTCATTTTATCTTTACCTGAACTAGCGGTAGATATTACCAGCCCCATTTTCCAATAAATGTCATTGAAGCTTTGAAAGCTAAGAAATGTGCTCAAGAACACAAAGGGACTTTATTCATTTCTCATAAACATGTTAAATATTTTACTTTTTTAATCCTTTTAAGACTCTTATTCTCTACTTTCAATTATTTCACAGTATCTTCTGAAGCCTATTTAAGTTGTTTGAATGTTCATTACCTGAATCTCAGCAGATCTAATGGTTGTAGGAAAAAGCAAAAGTCTTAAGAATGAATGTATTTAATGTGCCACTGGTCACTGAAGTGATATGTGCACACCCCACAGAACTGTTGTTTATATATAATTTTTTTAAATGCTGTTCATTAAAATTACTATATTGCACATGTTTAAAAATATATAATAGTTTAACAATACGGGTGAACAAGAAAACTGCTTGGAGTTCGCTCAACTAATGAACTCAAAACATTTCTTCCACATAAACTGTAAACTCTGCTTTCCACTTAAAACACATTATCTTTGTTAATTAGTATGACTGATCAATTCTTTAAACATAATGATAATACAAAGTAAACACAAAGTAATTATATTTTAAAGTGAAAACGTAAAGCACAAAAGACGTAAAAAAGTTGGTGAAAATGAAGAAGAAATGATCAGTCACAGTCATGGCCACTGACTTAGTCTTCCTATAGATTTTAATTTAACAGCTAGAGAAAGAAAAATATCCACAAGAATAAGCCTAGCAAAGGTCTTAGAAAACTGACATACAATTCTCATATTGCAATTCCAGTATGAAGTGAAAATACCATATAATGCTAGCTCACAATTATGTCAGAAAATCATGCCAAAATACAATCCACCTCTTTATTCTCTTCATTTGGAGAATTAGTGCACTGTTAAAATTAGAACTAAATCTAGTTTTTAAAAGATGAAACAAATATAATTTCAATTTTTAAATTTCATTCACAGAGATAAAATATCAATCTGTTTCATCACTATTAAAAATTCTTCATTCGAGGGACTTTCCTGGTGGTCCAATGGTTAAGACTCTCCATGCTTCCACTGCAAGGGGCACAGGTTCGATGCCTGGTTGGGGAATTAAGATCCCACATGCCACAAAGGGTGGCCAAAAAACAACAACAAAAAACTTATTTTGGTTTTCCATAGTCTAGCCTTCCATATAAAAATTCTCAAAAAAAAAATTTAATTAATATTTTTTAAATTACATTTTTAAAAAACCTCTCACTGTTATCCTTTTAAATCTACCTAGTTTTCCTCTAATATTGTAAAGTTAACTTTCATTCTCTCTATCTTAAGTAAAGTCCTAACCATCTTTTTTTTTCCCCCCTTATCCATCCCTCAAGCTAATCTTTTTATTACCTGGCACAGTGAATTTTAAACTTCCTTTTTTTTTTTTTCTAGTCAGCAAACCCTATCTTCAAATGGAAGTTTAAAAAGAAGGTAAACATAATGATTAACGTTCATTACCTGAAATCATGTTAAGCAATATTTAACATCTAAGTTGAATAACTGGAAGAACATAAGTAGAAAGAATTAGTTTGTAAGCTAGTGTTTAAAAATATCTTGAGAAATAAGGGACAAATTACAGCACAATGATATGGAAATGTAAATACCAACTATACAGAAAATTCAAAGATAATTTAAAGTTAGGAAATCCATTAATAAAATTCAGCACATTAATGGATTAAAGGAAAAAAAAAAACAACAGATGCAGGCCAAAGCATCTCCCAAATTCAACTCCTCTTTATGATAAAAACTTTTAAACTCTAAAGGAAGAGAATTTAAAGAATATTTACCCAAGAGAACACTGCAGTATCAGTATTTAAAGAAAAAAACACTAGAAACACTCTTTCAAGTACCTAGACCATTAAAAAATGAATCTAACATCATTAGTAACAGAAAACACAATTACAAAGAAAATGCAAAAAGACCACTACCTAGTATCACTACTGGACTTCATGGACTCTGAAGATGCTCTTAATTATTAAATGAACCATTATTTTACATACCACTAAGAAAAATTAATGCTCAGTAAAATGATATAATTTGTCATCATTTAGAACTGTAAAATACAGATTGGAGTTGGCATGTGTGTGAAAAATAACCAAAAGAAATGCATTTAGAATATTAAAACTTCTTCACATCACATTCAGGGTGCTACTGTGGCTCACTTTCCTGCTCAAAGCTGTTCAATGTCCATGTCTAACTATAGTTTTCTCCCAACAACAAGGTGTTGATGAAGTACCCCTTAATTATCAACTGTAGAATCTTCTTTCAAGTCAATGACACTTACTTCTCAAACTTTGATGCCAGCACTTTATTTTTTGACTAAAGTCATTATTTAATTTTTGCTAAAGTTAAGTTAAGCAGCTTCTGTTCAAAGTTGGAAATTTTGCGTTAAAAAGGCTCTCAATGTATGACCACGTATCCTACAACTGAACTATGAATCAAACAACCCAGGCTCTGACTGCTGTTTAATTTCTTTCAACTCTTTCAAGAGCAATTTATTTTACTTTCAGGAATACTGTCTGACAAGTATTAGCAATGTATGTAGTAACCAATAATTACGGTAACTCATGTGGAGGGATACAAAATGAGTAGTTCCTGAATATTGCAGGCTGTGATAAATACATTTCAATTTCAGAGATATTGACCTATAAGGGGGAAAGTGCACCTCAGAATATATGCAATATGGTCATGCATTTAATAATGCAAGTTTGCATAATCGATTTCTGCATGTCAACAGAGTCTGTTATAAATTATAACCTGAAATTGTTACTTTTAAATAACTGCTATTCACTATGGCCACAAAAGTTACACAACATGACAGGATACAGTTAACAATGCATCCATGAAAAGCAACATATAGTATGGTATAGGTGTAGACTCTGGAGCCAGATGGTAAAATTAAAATTCTAACTCCACAAAGATTATGGGTTTCAATCCCTGGGGTTTAGAAGTTTCATAGCAAACTTAGGATACAAGAAAATGCGTATTGGGAATTCCCTGGTTGTCCAGTGGTTAGGGCTCAGAGCTCTCACTGCCAAGGGTCAGCGTTCAATTCCTGGTTGGGAAACTAAGATCCCACTAGTCATGCAGCACAGCCAAAAAAAATAAATAAATGAAATGTGTAATTATCGCAGGAAGATTTAAAAAGTTATTATATTAGTACTGTCTGAAAAACAGTGCTGGCACACAATAAGTGTTTGATGACAATGGCAAAGATGATAACGATGATGGAGAAAATGTTATAAAAGGACTTTAAAAAGCCTATATAAATAAACAGACAAACCATGTTCATCAAAGGCATATATATGTCCATATACTGTATAAACTTGATGCAAATACAAAAATCTAATAATTTTTCCAATTGAAATAAACAGTCTAAAAAAAGTTAAAGGAAAAAGATGACTAAAACAATTCTCCAAAGAATAAGAGAATACTTACTAAGATTTTATTATAATCACAGTTTTAAAAACAGGGTATACAGATATGCAACAGACCAATGGAACCAAAATAGGAAAACTTTCAATATCCTTGTATAGGAATTCAATATACCTCATAAACTGAATTACAAATCAGTGAGAAAGGCTAAACCTGCCAATAAATCTACATGTAAAAAACAGAATTAGAATCCTACATCAAAAAATACAGAAAAAAAAATTCCAGACAGACTAATCATCTATATATAAAAAAGCAAACTGTAAGAGTTTGTGATAAGGGAAGAATTTGTCAAAGATACAAAAAACACAAGCCATTCTTGAAGATTAAAAAAAAATTATCTCACATGAAGTTCCACTCAACAAAATATGGCAGAAACAAAGATTAAAGACAAGTCACAGACTGAGAAGGTATTTACAGTGAAAATCACTTTTACACAGAACATAAAAGTAACACCTAAAAATGAATAAGAAAAATGTGTTAATGGAAAGTGGCCAAGATGGAGGAATTGGAAGACCCTGAGCTCACCTCCTCTCACAGACACAACAAAATTATATCTACAGAACAAGTATTGTTGAGAAAAACCAGAAGACTAGTAGAAAAGATCTTCCACAACTAAAGATACAAAGAAGGAACCACAAAGAGACAGACAGAAGGGGTGGATATACAGTACAGTCAAGGCCTATGCATATCCCTGGGTAGGTGACCCACAAATGGGAGGATAATCATAATTGTAGAGATTCTTCCCAAGGAGTAAAGAATTGGAGCACCACAGTAGGCTCCACAGCCTGGGGGTCTTGCACTGGGAGGACAAGTTCCCAGTATGTCTGACTTTGAAAGCCAGTGGGGCTTACTCTGAGGAGACCCAGAAGAATGCGGGAAATAGACTCCATTCTTAAAGGGCACATACAGAAGCTGTAATTTGAAAGACACCCAGGTTAGATCCATATGCTGATATCTGATCTTGGAGAGTCTCCTGGAAAAGAAGGGGCAAATGGAGCTCACCCTGGGGACACAGTCACTGGAGGCAGCCATTCTGGGGAGCCTTGTTCTACCATGTGGACACTGGTGCTGGCAAGCACCACTCTGGAACCCTCCCTCTAGCTTATTAGCACTGCGACCTGGTCCAGCCACCAGTCTGTCAGCACCAGTACCAGGAAGTCCAGGCCAAGCAACTAGCCAGGAAGGGACCCAGCCCCACCCACCAGGAGGCCAGCTAAACTTAAAGTCCTTCAGCCCATAGCTGCCCTGGGAATCAACCACACACACAAGTGCACTGGCACTAGCACGGGACCACCCAGCCTGGGAACCTCATGGGACTTCACATCTGGCCATCGGAACCAGGCCCTGCCCACCAGCTGGCTAACACCAACTCCAGGACACCTTCAGCCCTGCAGTTAGAGACCCCAGCACTCAGCTCTGCCCACTAGTGGGCCAGCACTAGCCCCAAGACCCACTAATACTCCACAGCCAGCTACCCTATGTACAGAAATAAAACCTCAGAGGAACTAAATGAAGTAGAGATAGGCAATCTACTCAATAAAGAGTTAAAGGCAATGATCATAAAGATAGTCAAAGAATTTGGGAGGAGAATGGATGCACAGAGTGAGAAGTTAGAAGTTTTTAACAGAGTTAGAAGATAAAAAACAACCAAATAGAGGGGAATAATACAATAACTGAAATGAAAAACACACTAAAAAGAATCAACACTAGATCAGATGATACAGAAGAACATATCAGTGACTAGACAGACTAGTGGAAACTGCTGAGGCTGAACAGAAAACAGAAAAAGAATGAATAGAAATGAGGATCGTTTAACAGACCTCTGGGACAACTTCAAGTGTACTGATATTCACATTACAGGAGTCCCAGAAGGAAAAGATATTAAGAAAAGAGGCAGAGATAATATCTGAAGACATAATAGCCAAAAACTTCCCTAAAATGGGACACAGACATCCAAGTCCAGGAAGCACAGAGAGTCCCATACAGGATTAACCCAAAGAACACATCAAGATACGGTGTAATTAAAATGGTAAAAGTTAAAGACAAAGACATAATATTAAAAACAAGTTATGTACAAAGGAACTGCCCATATTTGCATGTAATTAACCTGTAACAAGGGATGCAAAAATAATACAATGTGGAAAAGAGAGCCTCTTTAATAAAGCTGTTGAGAAAAGTGGATAGCTACATGCAAAAGAATCAAACTGGACTACTCTCTTGCACCATGCACAAAAATAAACTCAATACGTATTAAAGACTTAAATGTAAGACCTGAAACCATGAAAATTCTAGAAGAAAACACAGGCAGCAAACCCTCTGACATTAGTATTAGTAGTATTTTTTTTACACACGTAAAAAAGAGAAATTTTATTTCTCACAAGGGAAATAAAAATAAACAGATGTGGGACTACTTCAAACTAAAAAGCTTTTGCACAGGGAAGGAAAATATCAACAAAACGAAAAGGCCCCCAATTGAATGGGAGAAGATATTTGCAAAGGATATATCCAATAAAGCGTTAATATCCAAATGTAAAAAGAAGTCACACAACATCAAACAAACAAAAGAAAACAAAACCCCACAAACTACCCAATTAAAAACAGG
This sequence comes from Balaenoptera musculus, assembly GCF_009873245.2. NCBI lineage: Eukaryota > Metazoa > Chordata > Mammalia > Artiodactyla > Balaenopteridae > Balaenoptera > Balaenoptera musculus. The sequence goes on from NC_045807.1 coordinate 658,739, forward strand.
CAGAGAATCTGATAGACATTTTTCCAAAAAACACATACAGATGGCCAACAGACACATGAAAAGATGTTCAACATCACTAATTATTAAGGAAATGCAAATCAAAACCACAATGAGGGATCACATCACATCACACCTGTCAGAATGACTAGTATCCAAAAGACAGCAAATCACAAGTATTGGCAAGGGTGTGGAGAAAAGGGAACCCTTATGCACTGTTGGTGGGAATGTAAATTGGTGCAGCCACTATGAAAAACAGTATGAGGATTCCTCAAAAAATTAAAAATAGAACTACCATATAATCCAGCAATTACACTCCTAGGTATTTATCAAAATAAAAACAATAATTAGAGAAAATACATGCACCCCAATGTTCATTACTACAGGACTGTTTACAATCGCCAAGGTATGAAAGCAACCTAACTGCACCATGCAGATGAATAAAGATGTGGAATGTTAGCCATAAAAAAGAATGAAATATTGCCATTTGTGACAACATGCATGAACCTAGAGGATATTAGACTAAGTAAAATTAGTCAAAGAAAGACGAATACTGTATGATTTCACTTACATGTGGAATCTAAAAAAACAAATGAACATAACAAAACAGAAACAGAGGGATAGATACAGAGAACAAACAGGTGGTTGTCAGAGGAGAGACAGGTGATAAGAGGAAAGAAATAGGTAACGGAGATTAAGATATACAAACTTCCGGTTGCAAAATAAATGAATCATGGGTATGAATATACACGGTGGGGAACAGAGCCAATAACTGTGCAATATCTTTGTATGGCCACATATCGTAACCAGACTTACTGGGATGATCCCGTTGAAATGTATAGGTAAGTCGGATCACTAAGCTGTGTAACAGGATCTAACATAGTGTTGTAGGTCAATTACAACAAACAAACTCACAGAAAAAGAGATCAGATTTGTGGTTACCAGAGGCAGGGCTTGGGGGGAGGGGTAAGTGGGTGAAGGTAGTCAAAAGGTATTAAACTTCCAGTTATAAATAAGTACTAAGGATGTATGTATAAAATAATAAGTGTAATTAACACAGCTGTATGTTATATATAAAAGTTTGTTGAGAGTAAATTCTAAGAGTTCTCATCACAATGAAAAATATATTTTTTCCACTTATTTGATTTTATATCTATGACTGATGTTCACTAAACTTACTGTGATAATCTTTTCATAGCATATGAAAATCATTACACTGTATACCTTAAACTTATACAGTGCTCAGTAAAACTGGAGAAAAAAAAGAAAAATGGGTCAAGAACAGGAATGAGCAATTCACTGAAGAGGACAAACAGCCAATAAACATATGGTATAAAAAAAAAAAGCCTCCACCTCACCAGTATTCTGACTGACGCAAAGTTAAAGCGACAATCAGAAAACATCTAATCCCTGAAGACTGGAAGAAATTAAACTGTTAAATCTTTGGCAGTGCTATGAAGAAAGAGAGACTCACAATTTAGTATCAACTAAATACAACCACTGTGGAAAGAACTTGGCAATTCCCAGTAAAGCTGACAATGCATATATATACACTTCAGTGTACCAATTCCACGTACATCATAAACCCAAGAGAGAAGAGTTATGTGCAAAGAGAGCAGCACTGTTTTGAAAATTCAAACAACTTAAAACTTAACTGTAGCTATTAATGAATAAATAAGCCAGGGCTTATTTATTTACTAAAATACAAGTCTATTATTAAATTAGACTAGGAATTTCTCAAACTTTTCCACCTCAGGACTCCTGCATAATTTTATAAAATGTTGTACTGAAAAATAATGTTATAAGAATAATGGACTGTCCATATTCCTATCAGGTGAAGAATATGGGGGAGGAGAATAAAGCAGGGAGGGAAGGTTATTCCTGAGCTCCCATTTGGACTTTGTGCCTTTATAATGTGGACACAGTATGCCTTAATATTTATACCTTTGTCCACAACACAGTATCTGTTTAAGCTAATTTCAATTGGAAAGTTAGTCAACTCCATATAAATCTCTGCATTCAATCATTCAAATAATATTTACTGGAAATGATGTCCATGCGCCAGATCATTTTGCTAAGGGGACAAGGCAGGATGAGAAACTGTCTCTACAGTTAGGACCTCAAGTAAAACAAAATATAAACTAACAGAATACAATAGATTCAATGGTAAGTTAAAGATGTCCGTATTGTTCTATGGGACACAAAAGAAAAAAAAGCCTGGGAAAATAAAGTCACAAACAGAAAAAAATCAACAAGCAGGAGTTGTTTTAGGGATTCTATGAAGAAACTGCTTTTTCAGCTCATATTAGGTATCTAATATGTATCAGATACATTTTATTTTAGCCATATTGAGTATGGAATGTCAGGAAGGCAAATGAGTTGTTCAGTAGGCAACGAGAAATGCTAGATGAGAATCTTAGACAAGAGGAGACAGTGAAGCCGGATAAGACTGGAGAAAAAAGGATAGAGGACTGACCTCAAGGGAGAGTCCACATGAGGTTATAAAAAGAACCACAGCAGAGACAGAAGGCAGAGTTTCTGAAACACCAAACACTTTTATGTGACATACCAATTGTACTGTGGAATAGTCTCATTATTAGGGAAATAATGAATTTAGAAATAAGTGGGATAAAAAGAAATAAAAGGACTGATGATTTTTAGAAGATTAGAGAACCTAAGAAAATTTTGAGAGAGAAATGAGCCAGCAGAGTGTCTGGGAAGAGCTTAAGCAGAGCACTTGGGCTTGGAAGGAGAGCACTGTAGCAAAAGAAATGGGAGAGAGCCTAGGTAGAAATAGAGGAAAAGCATGAAGTTAAAGAGAACAATCATTTACATCAAATGACCATCTACCTTTCTCAGTTAAGTAAAAGAATAAAAAGACTTCAAAAATTTGAAAGACTGGAGTTGAGAATTTTTTTTAAAAGTTTGTAATTGCCAATGTGCTCAAATACAAATAACACAAAGAAGATTATTCTGTGACAATACAAATTAAATAGGATCAGAGAAACCATTTACAAAAAGTGCTGTATGCTTTTTTTAAAAAAAAGAAAAACTGCCTCTATTTGAAAAATACACATAAATTAAAACAGCTGGCTAATACCTGTCATCAGAATCTACCCCTTCAAGCAAAAAACATCATATATTTAACCATTTCTGATAGAAATGCTTTAAAGTCATACACTTACCTGTCTTCTTAATTATACATTTGAGTTTAGTATAATCATTATCTTGAACATCCTTTGTTGCTGTACTGGAACATCTGCTGCTGCTGTACTATGCAGCATACAATTCTATCTTCTCAGAGTTCTTTGTGTTTCCCAGCTGTCAAGATATAAAGCAACTATTTCTACAGTTTATGTTCATACTTCACACCTCAACAACTAGGTTGCATTAGCAACTTGCTTCCCATCTGTCTCTTTCAGTCCAGTTTCTAAGTTTTCTAAACATGGCCATTCATGATAAATGTAAAAATCTTTCTCATGGAGCATCACTGTTGAAAGATTAGCAAACACCTACTTTCTGAAACCTGCATCTAGAACATTCATAAATGAAAAAACGAAGTTTAAAGCTTGGTTTAGAGAAGAGTAATAAAATTATTTTCACGATGCGGTTGCCTTCACCAGGGGGAAGGAGGTTTGCACAAGGTCATGTAAAGGTTACTTATTGTGTTTTTAGGAATTACTCTTCTGTTTTTTCAAACCTACTTCCTAAATTATTCCTGTAATTTTGAACCATGGTTAACTAAAATTTTGTTCACTATAGGAAATATAATACTTTTGAGCAAAACGTTACTTGATGTTAGAACTCAGGATAGAAAAAAGGAGCAGCTGTCGGGCTACCCTGGTGGCGCAATGGTTAAGAATCCGCCTGCCAATGCAGAGGACACAGGTTTGAGCCCCGGTCCGGGAAGATCCCACATGCCATGGAGCAACTAAGCCTGTGTGCCACAACTACTGAGCCTGTGCTCTCGAGCCCAGGAGCCACACAGCTACTGAATCCCACGTGCCTCAACTACTGAAACCCGCGTGCCTAGAGCCCGTGCTCTGCAACAAGAGAAGCCTCCGCAGTGAGAAGCCCGTGCACCGCAAGGAAGAGAAGGGAGTGGGGAGCTCACTGCAGCTAGAGAAAGCCTGGGCGCAACAACAAAGACCCAACGCAGTCTTTATTAAATAAATTTATTTTAAAAAAGAAAAGAAAAAAGGAGCAGCTGTCAAGAACACACGAGTCATTCAAGAAGCAGCAATACTCGATAATTTTTCTAGTAAAGAAAAACACTGATCAACTTACTACTAGTTTTCATTACTTCTCAACTATAAAAGTTCTCCCCAATGGCTGGAGCCAGAACTGCTAAATGAATATGAAGCACGGCTTAGGTGTTCCATCAGTCTACCTTAGAATCTACCTTTTCTAGTCTCAATTTCCAGTATGCCCCTACCTATACCATCCACTCTAGTTAAACTGTAAATATGTGCTGTCTTCTGAAGAAGCTTCAAACTTAAAATATGCCCTTTCCCTACTTCTATCTCCACCTAATTAAGTCCCACAAATTTTCAGTCAGTACCTTCCTAAAATTCCTCCTACTTCAGGGACCGTTTCCTAATGCTCCAAATGAAGACCTCGCATTCCTATGAAACCTTAGCAGTGAACTTCTAGCAGGCATCATCCAATTTTAGGAACTTTTTCAATCTTTACTAGTACAGCGCAAAGCTCACACAGGCTTAAGAGTTCACCAGTAAACCTGAATAATATACAATGTAAAGTACTGTAAGGAATGGGACTGTACCTCAAGAGCTTTCAAATAAGACAAAATCTAAACAGCAGCACGGTACAAAAACACGAAAATAATGCATCACTTTATCGTACTTCAATAAGAAAACCCCATTTCCAACTCTTACTATATACAGTGTAAAATTATCACTAGTCGCTTAAACGAAAGTTTCCAACAAAATTTTTCCAGCTAAGGAAAGAAGACTTCAGACTTTTAATCGCTTTCGAAGTATTTGTATCCTGCGGCACAAAAAAGAGTTGCGAGCACTTTTTTCCCATCAAATTCAATTTTTATTACTGAGATACTCAGGGAGGCAACTGTTGGAAAACCCCAAGGAAGGCACGTCGGGGGGCATGTATGACTTAAGTAAAAATAAAATTTCCTAGATTCTCATTTGCCTTCGTGAGCCCAGGTGCCTAGGCGGTCATCGGCCCTAACCGCCCTAGGGTGGCTTCAAGCGCGGGGGTAAGGCGCGAGGTCGTGATTGCCGTCAGCTCGGCTAAAATGCAGCGGAAGCAGCAGCCAGCCAGCGAGCTGCGGTAAGCACGGCAGGAAAGTGGCGCTGCCGCCGAGCACCTGGAGCCCGAGGGCTCATCACGACTGCGAGGACCACGGCCGCTGTAGGGAGCTAGCACGCCCCCTCCGCGCGTACACGCTGCCGTGCCGGGCCTCCGGTACCCGCCACCCGAGCCGCCGCCCGCCCGCTTTCCGACCCCGCCTCACGGGCTGTAGCGGAATTTCCCCTTCAGAAGCCACCTTTAAGATGGCGGCTCCCCCTCCCAGCAATCCCTCCCAACCATTCCCTGCAGCAGGCGTAAATCCGCCGCCATCTTGTCCCCCCTCGCTACCCCCTCCCCGCCGATATTTACATAGCGAAAAATTGGCAGGCAGGCCAGCGGCCTTCACCTCACGCCTGCAGCCTTCGCCTCCTTGCCAGGCCTCACTCCCGCGCGGTGCCCGGGCGGGCCGCGGCGCCAACCCGGCGCCCCTCGGCCGCCTCCCGGGCCACAGGGAGACCCTCCCCCACATCCCGCCCCGTAACAGACCGCGCCTCCACCGCCGCTTGGGGCAGCCGGGCTCCTTCCCGGGCCTAACAGCGGCCTCCTTGGGGCCTGCTCGGCCACAGTGGGGCCACACGCCACACTGCCCCGCCTAGCGCGGAAGAGCGCCACGCGGGCCGCCGACCAGGCCGGGACCAGGCCGCCCCACTCGCTCTAGGCCCCGCGGCCGCGTCCCAGACTCACCAGACCCAGGTGCGGGCGGTCAGCGACGGTGGTGGGTGCCGCAGGCCGGCCTTTCTCTGGAGCACTGGGCCGGGCTCCGGCTGGTGGGGCGGGCGGAGGGAGGGAGGAGGGGCCGAGCTCGGAGCTGACAAAAAGCGGCCCAGCTCCCCGGCACGGGCCCGCCGTCAGCACGTCACGTCACCGCCTGGGACAGAAACCCAAGAAAATGCGGAAGGGTAGATAAGCCCCCTCTTCTGCCCGGTTGGTCCCTCGGCGTCTCGTGTCGAAGCCAGTCAGGCCCTTCGACCCGAGAGCATAGTTGCCGTGCCCCGGCGGGGTCTCCGGCGGCCTGACTGACAACGTTCCTTTCTCCTCCTCCGCGCTCCCGCCCGCCGCCGCCGCACACGCGCCACTGCCACCACCTCGGCCGTAAAACCCACGCAGGGCCGCGGTCCGCTGACCCCGCGGAAAGACAGGAGGTCCGCACCTGGCCGGACCGAGTTCTGCTCAGAGGCGTACCGCGTCTCGGCGCGGGTCGTGGCCCAGGTACCTGCTCGAGTTGTTCGCAAGCTGTCAGACCCATGCCTGCAGAAAATGTGTTTTCTTCATCCTTGTAGCTAGAAAATTTAGCAACCCCCGCCGTACCCTTCCTTCGCTTAAAAAGAAAAAAAAAAAAAAAAAAATTGAAATAAAAATAGGCTTGCCACTCTGAATGGTTGTGGGCAAGAGCAGCAGGCGGCTTATTCTAGAACTACCACATATTTTCATTTTTAAAAGTTAATCAGAGAACCTAACTGATTTGAATGTAATGTGGGAGAGGATTAAACTTTGAAAGCGATTTTGCACATTTCAATGAACAATTTTTAACGTATCGTGAATTTTCTGTGTACCTTGTGTTTGAGGATTTGTGAGCCTATTGAAATGTAAGTTTTGTGTATTTGTTTCATAAGTAATGCTTTTTTTGTATTTCAGTATTCATATATAGTGGCAGAATTGGCTATGGATTTTTTTTTTAAAGCAAACTACATAAACAGCTCTTTAAACGTTAAAAAGGCCTGAAAGAGTAAAATGTATTTGATTAAACTGACGTTTATCAGCTCCGAAACCATGTATTTTCTGTTTTTATTACTTTAAATTTCTATGCTATCTTTCCATACTGAACTTGGGGTCCAAACTTTGAAAGATGCTAGTCAAAAGTGAAACTATGTTGTCTTTCTCTATATTAATCTGGAATCCGACATGCTGTATTTCCTAAGTATGGACCTAAATGATAAAGACATTTTAAATAACAAGGAATACAAAAATAACAGAGCTTGAAAAAAGGAGAATAAATAAATAAATAAATAACAGAGCCAATAGAATACAGGTGGAGAAATCTCTTTCTTTAAATGTAGAGGCCAAATATTTAAGTTTTCTATCATGCATATTGTCAAAACTCCCAGAATGCAACTCGTCCTTGCCTCATATACATTAAAATCACGAAAGGCTTTGTAAAAGGAAAAACAGAGGTACAGTTAGAAATCTCTGGGAAAGTCTCTGGGTGATAGTTTTCCATTCAAGTCCATAGCTTAGTTTTGTTTTTGTTTTTTCTGAGTGACTAAATTTTGTTTCAGAAATCACAAAAGACAACATGTCATTATTGTTTATAGAAAACTACAAAAGGCTGTGATAGAATATATTTTCACAGAAAGGTGAAGAAAAATATTTTTTCAGGTGAAAAAGAACTAGCTTAACTTCAAATGTAATTAACATAATTTCAAAATAATGACAACCAGTGTTTATTTTCCGAAGGCCTTGTTTAATGTTATGGTATGCTAAGAATGGGGTCTGACATCATCCTTTCAACTGTAGTACCATAATCAGAACACAAAAAGATAATGTCAGTATTCTTGTTAGATCTCCCATGATTATAAAAAATACTAGTAGGACCATCAGTATAAAGCACTTAAGAGTGGCCACAGTAAAAAGAAAAAGATGTTTCCTAATTTCAGAGTTAAGTAGTTTAGACAGTGTTATTTTTATAGTAGCCTTTTGAAATTACATTTTACACGTTAAAAGATTGTTAACCTTTGATAGGATACAAGTGATGGCCTAATTATATTTGTTGATAAACCATTATTAGAATTCAAGAAAGATTATTCCATAGATGACTATACATATGAAGTCAACTATATTACATTAGCTTTTTTAAAATGCAAAGTCATTTGTATTTCAAATACATTTATGGATAGCAGTAAAGAAATACCAGTATATGACAAATCATTTTACCAGAAATACATGTAAAAATACAAGATATTTATGATAAAATGAAGAAGTATGAAGAGATGTGAAATTGTTTAACATTATAAAATATGAAAGTAGTTACAGTAAGACCTTTAGTACACCTTACATCACCGTGAGTTTTAAAGGATCGCCTACACTCTATCTTGTATTAAAATTATTTATCATTGTTTTAGTATTAGGGGAGGGGCCTACAGAATTCTGGACACAGAGAGTAAGGAAGATGTGCTTGGTTCTTGCCCTTGGGGAACTCCATATAAGCAACTGCTCCTGACAATAAAAACATTCAGAAATGCTTTCACTTTCACATAGAAATACACAAAAGGAAAAGTTAGAGAGACTGTAAGCAAAATATTTTAAAAGTGTATGCTGTAAATACAAAATGCCTGTTTTCAAAGAAAAGGAATTTTTATTACTACTAAAATATATTTTTTTTCAGAGATGTGTGTATCAGATGGTTACAAGCTATAAATATCAAGGTTTTGGAACTTTAATAAAGTATCAAAAATGGCATGGGGGCTTCCCCAGTGGCGCAGTGGTTGAGACTCTGCCTGCCAGTGCAGGGGACACGGGTTCGAGCCCTGGTCTGGGAGGATCCCACATGCCGCGGAGCGGCTGGGCCCGTGAGCCACGACTACTGAGCTTGCGCGTCTGGAGCCTGTGCTCCGCAACAAGAGAGGCCGCGACAGTGAGAAGCCCGTGCACCATGATGAAGAGTGGCCCCCGCTTGCCACAACTAGAGAAAGCCCTCGCACGGAAAAGAAGACCCAACACAGCCATAAAAAAAAAAAAAAAAAAATGGCATGAATAAGAGACAATACAAAGTTTTCAATCTTCTTCTGAAGAACAAGGCCATACTTCAATTTATTAGAAATCTCTTCAGCAAAATATCCAGGTTCACCACTCACAAATTCTATCTTCCACAAAACACTAAAATGCAATTTAGCTAATTTCTTTACCACTTTATAACATGGATCACCTTTCTTCCAGTTTCCAGCCTCTAACATCTCACCAGAGCAACTTTAATATCCGTATTTCTACCAACAGTGCCTTCAAAGCAATCTAGGCTTTTTCAAACACAGACCTGTAAACCTTTTTCAGCTTCTAATCAGTACCCAGTTCAAAAGAAGCTTCCACATTTTTAGGTATTTGTTATTGCAGCACCCCACTTCTCAGTACCCAGAATCTGTATTAGTCAGTGTTCTCCAGTGTTGACCTATAACAAACTCCCAGTTATTTCTTCAGGAAAAAAGGGGAGGGGTTTTGAGATCAGCAGAGAATTGCTATTCACAGTCTGCAACCATGGGTGAGCCACACACAAGTTCCAGCACAATAAGCAAAGGAGAACACTTCTATAGAGGGGAAAAGGAAGTTGGGAGGGCTGTAGTAAACAGAGAGCCCATGGGCTTTCATTGGCTGAGTTCTTAACAGGGAAGAAGAGGACTCTTTCTTCTTCCTGTTGGGGTCTACTATTTTTGCAGAGCATGAGAGCTCCCCATTCCAGTCTCTCAACTTCATTATATTGAGGTTTCTGTTTATTAAAAATTTTCATTTTCCCCTTTTGATCAAGATTTTTCTCTGAAAGCATCACTGATCAAAAGTCAGCTTTTCTAGTTTCAGCAGTTTTGTCCCTCAGTGTCAGGAAGGACCTTTCCTGGGTGTAGTTTCTCACATCAGCCAGAATGTGTACAGATTGGAAACCTACTGAGGTCATATTCAAGCAACAGGCAGGGGTAGGAAGGAGAACTCTCAGGAACCTTTTATCTAAAGTTCATATGTTACACAGAGCATAGACATTGCAGACCATCTAAAGCATTATGTCATCATCAGAGGTTTGGTGACAAATTTTCATCAGTCCTGGTCTGGATGTCGTCAGAAAGCTGTCTCATCAGATGTTTTCTACTTCTATTCCAGGAAATCTTTAGTTTAAGGTCACCAGATAATGTGCAGGTCCAGTCAGTGTTCTGTGCTTTTTATTTTTAGGTGTGCCACGTGAATCCAAGACTCTTTCCCTGGAGATTGATGCCACAGGGTTGGTTAGCTGTACCTGATAGAGGTCTTTCCATTGAGATGAAAATAATCTTTCTGAAGGTGTCTTTTCCAAGACACAAAATATCTAAGTTGCAAGGTGTGATGCTTAAGGTCTTCATCTTCACAGAGTGCACTGTGAAAATATCGCTCTATGAAAACATGGTTATTTGTAATAGAAACAATTGGCCTTACAGGATATTGAGTAATTCTGGGAAGAGGTTTTGAGGGATCTATGAGAATCTTGATGGGAGGGTTGCTGTGAATTTTGCCAATACCAGCTGGAGATTTTGCCCATAAGAAGGTGGTAGCTGATTCAACAAGGACCAATGATCAGCTTTTCCAGAATGTGCTCTCATACTGACAGAGATGGAACAAATAAAAGATGTCGAAGTGTCATTTAATTCACCTGGTTGATTACTTTGATGACTACTGTCAATTCTAGAATTAGTTTCCATTTTGGGGAAGAGAAATTCCAGCATGATGCTCCTGTAAGAAGTCTCTGCCTAGGTCATGAAAAGGGGTAGAAGAACCAGTGAGAAACAGGTATGTATTTCTCAAAGGCCCTGAACAAAAGGGCAAGGGTTCAGAGACAGGAACCTCTTGAGGTTCGTTAGAGATCTAACTCAAACATTTCAGTGCTCCAAGGCAGGGGCTCTGGGTAGTAGAGGGGTAGAGCACCAAGAGTGTGGCTCCAGTGTCAGGGCTGGAAGCGGCTTCATCCTGAGTGTGGAGAACTGTTTCCCCAAGCTGCTTAAGAGGAAGGAGTGGGAAGAGCCCCTGTAGTTCCTCAGAACTCCATCATTGAGAACTGGGAGGATGTGAAAGGCTGGTTACAGGGTCAAGGTGTCTGAAATGCCTAAAGTAACAATCTCTTTTTCAATCTCCTGCCTCTTGGCAAAAATAGTAGAAACTAGAGGGATTTTTTTTTTTTTCCATTTAGGAGACTTCATTTGCTGGAGTTGAAGATGAAGAATTTCAGCAGTGTTGCTTTTAGGTTACTTACCTAGAAGGTGAGAAAGCTGGTTTACCAGATTAACTAAATCTACGTGGACATAGTTTCCCGTTCCATCCTGGTCCTTTTTACCGCAAGGGGAAAACAATCCTTGTTCAGTCCATTAGTAAACAAGAGTTAAAAGCCACCCAGGTGGGATCAACATTTAAAGGAAGAACAAGAATTCAACAACAATCTCAAGTCAATTGTAATAGTCATGAACAGGTTCATCAGATTTTGTGTGCAAAGCTGAATTTTCTTCCAACCAACAGGCTTTGGAAAATCCCTAGGAATTTCTCCATGAAGTTGCCTGGTGACTGCCTGCGCCTGATCATATAATAAGTTAGTGGGCTCATCTCCCAGTTGTAATTGTAGAGACCTTTGAGGACCTTCCCAATTAGCGGTTTTTGTCTGATGCTGGGCCTGGCCTTCACAGCATATGATCAGCTGATGTAAGTCAGAGAAACCAGGTTGATAAGTTTGAATGAATATGTTAATTTCATTAACAAATCTATGAGAGTCTTTGGTTATGTTAGGAAAATCTTTGACTATGGCTTGCGGTTCAGCTTTCGTCCAGGGAGAATAAGAAATTAAGGCTTTAGCTTCTGGATCCTTAGAAGGCTTAATTTTAAAGGGACAAGTTCCGATGGGTACAGAGGAAAAGGGGGTGGGGAGAGTTTCAGGGAGAAAGGAAGTTTGGTAAGAGAATTAGTATAGAGGATTTGAGGGTATAGGGGAGGCATAGGTACAAGAAAAGGAGGAAGATGGCACGGAGGCAGAGCCTGAGACAAAGAAGCCAAGGAAGAGGACGGTGAGGCTTTGGAAACCATTTTATCTGTCTTTATCATTTGCTTGCCTCAGTTAATCTTAAAAATCTCATTTTGCAGAGAGGAAATTTTAGACTTCTGATAACTTCTGGAAGCTTCCAAATACAAACTGGAAGAGGCATTCCATTCAGTTCTGGAAATTTTAGAGCCACTGTAGTACAATTCAGTTTTAAGAAAAGTAAGTTTGGGTTTGTTCAAAATTAGCAGAAAATTAGTTTGGGGTCTGCAACTGTGAGCAAGCCATGTGTAAGTCCCACGTAGCACAGGAAGGAGAATACTTTTATAGAGAGGAGAAAGAAGTAAAGGAGGGCTGTAGTAAACAGAGAGTTCAGGGATTTTCATTGGCTGAGTCCTTGCCAGGGAAGAAGACAAGTCTTTCTTCTTCCTGTTGGGCTTGCTACCCTCACGGAGTGTGCGAGTTGCCTGCTGGCCTCCCGACTCCATTTAATTGAGGCTTCTGCTACTTAATTTTTTTAAATATTAAAAAAAAGAAGCAATAGAAGATAAACAGTGAAAGAATGAGAGACAGACACAGAGACAGAGAGACAGGAACAGAGAGACAGAGACAGCGAGAGAGATCTGCAGTGTAGGCCAGCAGGCTGAAGACCAAGGAAAATGTTGATGTTATGGTCTGAAGGCAGCCTTTTCTTCTTCAAGCCTTTAACTGATTGATAGAAGCCCATCAACATTATGGAGAATAATCTGTTTTCCTAAAAATGTTAACCTCATTCTAAAAAACACCTTCACAGAAACACGTCAAATAATGTTGGACCAAGTATCTGGGTAACCTATCCTAGCCAACCTGACCCATAAAATTAACTATCACCCTAAGCATGCCTTATAAAACTTTAACATTTACCTTGGACAATGAGCAAGTTGCATGTTGTGTTGTAATTTGCTGCATCTATAAAATAATATCAAGTATAAATTTTGACCTGCATATTTAATCCATACATATTCTGCAAATAAAATTAGTTTAAAATTTTGACTGTCAATGAGGTGATTTTCAAGCAGTATTTTTCCACTTGTTGAATAAGGTATTATTTAATTTCTGAAAATCACCACCAGCTGAATTATACTTTATGGTTATAAGTCACAGGGGATGACAAACTAGCACTACTAAATAGGTAAAAGTCAATATATGAAGCCTAGAAAAAATAATCAGCAGCAATACGCACCCCTCGTACATGGTTTGGGGCTTTTATATATCATTTCCCACAAAAAGGAAACACCTTTCCTTAAAGAAAAGACAATTCCCTGGCTAGGACATCTTGTACCATAAATTAAGAAAATAATGTATTAAAAATTAGTAGTGTTTCTAAACATGTCACAAGCCAATAAAGAGAGGCTTCCATTTGCTAAAGATGAGAATATTTGTATCAAAATTATATTAATTGCAAAAGAGTCAAATATATCAACGGTGTCCACATTTATGAATTTATAGTGACATTTCAAAAAATGATCACTTTTGATAAAGTAGGCAACAATATACAATGGAGAAAAGACAGTCTCTTCAATAAGTGGTGCTGGGAAAACTGGACAGCTACATGTAAAAGAATGCAATTAGAACACTCCCTAACACCATACACAAAAATAAGCTCAAAATGAATTAAAGACCTAAATGTAAGGCCAGACACTATCAAACTCTTAGAGGAAAACATAGGCAGAACACTCTATGACATAAATCACAGCAAAATCCTTTTTGACCCACGTCCTAGAGAAATGGAAATAAAAACAAAAATAAATGGGACCTAATGTAACTTTAAAGCTTTTGCACAGCAAAGGAAAACCATAAACAAGACGAAAAGACAACCTTCAGAATGGGAGAAAATATTTGCAGATGAAGCAACTGATAAAGGATTCATCTCCCAAATTCACAAGCAGCTCACGCAGCTCAATATCAAAAAAACAAACAACCCAATCCAAAAATGGGCAGAAGACCTAAATAGACATTTCTCCAAAGAAGATATACAGATTGCCAACAAACATATGAAAGAATGCTCAACATCATTAATCATTAGAGAAAGGCAAATCAAAACTACAATGAGATATCATTTCACACCAGTCAGAATGGCCATTATCAAAAATCTACAAACAATAAATGCTGGACAGGGTGTGGAGAAAAGGGAACCCTCTTGCATTGTTGGTGGGAATGTAAATTGATACAGCCACTATGGAGAACAGTATGGAGTTTCCTTTTTAAAAAACTAAAAATAGAAATACCATGTGACCCAGCAATCCCACTACTGGGCATATACCCTGAGAAAACCATAATTCAAAAAGAGTCATGTACCACAATGTTCACTGCAGCTCTACTTACAACAGCCAGGACATGGAAGCAACCTAAGTGTCCATCGACAGATGAATGGATAAAGAAGATGTGGCACATATATACAATGCAATATTACTCAGCCATAAAAAGAAACAAAATTGAGTTATTTGTAGTGAGGTGGATGGACCTAGAGTCTGTCATACAGAGTGAAGTAAGTCAGAAAGAGAAAAACAAATACAGTATGCTAACACATATATATGGAATCTAAAAAACAATAAAAAAGGTCATGAAGAACCTAGGGGCAGGATGGGAATAAAGACTCAGACCTACTAGAGAATGGACTTGAGGACACGGGGAGGGGGAGGGGTAAGCTGGGACAAAGTGAGAGAGTGGCATAGCCATATATACACTACCAAACGTAAAATAGATAACTAGTGGGAAGCAACTGCATAGCACAGGGAGATCAGCTCGGTGCTCTGTGACCACCTAGAGGGGTGGGGTAGGGAGGGTGGGAGGGAGGGAGATGCAAGAGGGAAGAGATATGGGGACGTATGTATATGTATACCTGATTCACTTTGTTATAAAGCAGAAACTAACACACTATGGTAAAGCAATTATACTCCAATAAAGATGTTAAAAAACAAAAAAAGATCACATTTGGAAAATGCTAGAGAACATGTTATTTGAAAAATGCATGATTATAAACCGTTCCTACAATGAAAGAGGAAATTCTGTCTTTACAGAGGTATTCCAACTAATACATTAAGAAGGATAGAAGTAGATATATCACCTTAATCTAATCAATGACCATCAATGGCTGCTAAAAAGAGGGACAATTAGCTATTTGCCTCATGATGACTATACACAATACCAGCTATGAAGTAATTTGTCCCTCATCACCTCACCCTAAAATCAAACCTCAATATGACCAACCCTGTAGATTTAACTATTTACCAGTAAATACAGGGGTTCAAAGAAGCCAAAACCGTGGGGGTATGATGATTCATAGGGATTAATTCACGAAATCCAGATGGTAGGAAATTTGACAGGACAAATGACCTGCTTTATTTATCAATTTTTTTCTTACCTTCTTATTTGAAAGAAATCTTGCAGAGAGGCAAATATTACCAATACTGGTTGCTGCCTTCTTCACTCTTCCGTGGACCCACATCATAACATATATTTTCAAAACAACTAGCGTAACTAAATAAGCAAAAGCAGACCACTTATATTTAAGAGAACAGCAATAGTTCTCAAACTGTCAAGGGAAACATGCCGGTAAAGATGCATATTCCAGAGCCCTAACTTCTATGGACAAGAATCAAGTTTAACAAGCACAGATAATACAGACAAATGGCCCAAACACCAAAGACCCTGAAAAATATTAGTACATATTTTAAGACCCTCTTTGACCACATTTATAAGACCTTCTCTTGGAGTACAAATAGGTAAAACTGCTGGATTGGGCACATTCGTACCATACTAATGACAACACCAATTTTCATTCTCTTTTGTAGAATCAGATGGTTCCTAATTCTTTACTTCTTGACTAGTGTTTTTAGTTCTTTTTTGTAGGGGTGAGGGTTCACATTTTTACACGGGGACGCAGAAAGGGGACTCTCCTCTGTCAATAAAGGTGCTCACAGTTTCTTCAACAATGCTAAGCTTGAGCCCTGGGGGTCTTGGGAGTAGCTGGGCACACTAGGCATGTTCTAATCATCTTGGAGGGGCAGTGGGTAGTTGTAGGGTGTGGCCAGGTTGGACAGAATCATACATTTGGTGTAGGAGATGAAGGGGTCGAGCAGAGTTATAGTCATGGCTATCTTGGTCTCATTGGTGGCCTCTTTGGCCAATAGCCAATTCTTTTTTTTTTTTTTTGGCTGCGCTGCACGGCTTGTGGTATCTTAGTTCCCTGACCAGGGACCAAACCCATGTCCCCTGCAGTGGAAGCATGTAGTCCTAACCTCCAGGGAAGTCCCAAATTCTTTTTTTTAATTTGATTTTTTAAATTGAAGTACAGTTTATTTACAATGTTTCAGGTGTCCAGCAAAGTGCTTCAGTTATACATAAACATACATATGTTTATGCTTATATACATACATCTACATATGTACACATACACATTATACATTCTTTTTCAGATTCTCTTCCATTATAGGTTATTACAGAGTATTGAGTAGAGTTCCCTGTGCTACACAGTAGGTCCTTGTTGTTTATCTGTTTTATATTTAGTAGTGTGTATGTATTAATCCCAAATTCCTAATTTATTCCCCCCACCCCACGCCTCAGCCAATCCTTTTGTGAAAGCCTGGAATCCTAAACACTATTGGCCAATTCTTGATGTGCTCATATTTTAAAAAATTTTTAAATGTCAATCTGATAAGCATGAAATACTAACACTGTTGTTTTAATTTGGTAATCTTTTTATTTTCATTAGCTACTTAGTTTCACTCTTCTGGACATTACTTTAGTATAAACTTTATACTTTTTCTCTTGTGTTGCTCTTTTCTTTATTATTTGTAGTAATATTTTATACATTATGAATGTTAAGCCCTTGTTGCTATGTATGTTACAAATATCTTCTTCCTTTTATGGAAACCAAGTCCCTCCATTTTTTTCAGGACTTTCCAGTTTTAACACTAAAAGTTCTGTTCCCTGTGAATTCCCGTAATCCCAAAGCAAACCATGACAGAAGATCCCACAGCCACTTGTCTTCTACTTGGTCTAACAAGAGTTTTTCAAATTGAAATCAGAATCACCTGTCCACATTCAACTTCCAGATAGTCTAATTTCATCTGGGTGGAACTACAGCCTATGTTTATTTTCCAAAAGCTCCATCAGATTGTATTAATGAGTAGCAAGGTAAAGAGCCACAGATCTAGGGTGTTGGCATTCTTTAAGTGTAACAGAATGCATCAAAGTACATTGCAAGTAGCAGGTGATTTTACAAAGTTCTTCTTTGATTTCATACTTTTGAAGGTATCTAACAGGTTAAACATATACAGGCATACGTATCTCATTATTTTGCTCTCTTCACGCATTGAGATTTTTACAAATTGAAGGTGTGTGGCATCTCTGTACTGATGAAGTCTATATTGGTGCCATTTTTGCAACAGCATTTACTTATTTCATGTCTCTGTGTCACATTTTGGTAATTCTTGAATACCTCAAACTTTGTGATCATTGATCATTGATATTACTACTGCAAAAAAAGATTATAATTCACTGAAGGCTCAGGCAATGGCTAGCATTTTTTACTTATAAATTATTTTTAAATTAAGGTATGTATATTGGGGTTTTTTAGACATAATGTTATTGCACACTTAACAGACAACAGTATAGTGTAAATATAACTTATTTATATGCACTGGGAAACTAAAAAAAATTGTGTGATTTGCTTTATTATGATATATACATTATTGCAGTTGCCAGGAATTAAACCCATGGTATCTCTCAGATATGCCTACATAAAATTTCTCTTACTATACGCAGAGGTCAAACTTTTGAAAGCCAACTGGTTTATGGTGGATTGTGCAATCTTTAACTATCATATAATCAAATCACTTTCAACTTACATTGTTTCCTTTTTTCTAGGTCATGTTTAAGAAATCCAAAGTTTTCCCAGGACTCTAAATAGTAACTCCTTTATCTTCTAGTTGTCACTTAATTCTCTAATCCATTTGTGTATATGAAGACTTTATTTTCATTTCTTTCTACATGGAAAGCCACTTGTTTCAGCATATTTGTTGAATACTATACCCTTTCACTATTTTGTGGTGCCAACTCTATCACAGTAGTATGTATTTATAGTTACCTGAAAATGTTGCTGTGCTTCTCCTCTGGTATACTGATATATTCATTTGTCCCTACATAAAAGCCATACTTTAAAAATTACTGTAGCTTTATTATAAGTCTTTATTTTGTTAGGTTAATCACTTCCCAATCCCTCCGCCCGCCAGTTTAAATCTGTTCTCAAAATGGTTCTCCTAGTCCTAGAAATGGAAACATAAATCTAAAATTAAAAATTTCAAACATCACAAGATATGCTAATGGAATTTAAACTGCAGTAATACACCTATAGATTTAATTGAGCCTTTCCACAAATGAACTTGATCTATCATTCCAAATTGCCTTTCTTACATATATTTCAAAGATACTTTCTAATTTCTTTTCATAAAAATCACCAAGATCTTTATTTACGCTTACTGCTCAGTTATCTTATTATGTTACTGCTAGGAATGAGGTGGTTTTTAAGCTGTATTTTAAAACAAGTATTACTTTATATGAAAGAAATGAAATTAGAATTGTATAGAATGAGCAAACTCCTAAAGTTTCACCATTGTGAACGTTTCACAACGTATCTGGTAGCTAACATTCCGCAAATTTTGGGCAGCTAAACATCACGACAAAGAAATTTCTCTCTATTCCTATCTTGCTAAGAATTTTTTATTAGGAATGAATGCTGAATTATCATACTTTCCCTCCTTTACTCTGTTCACATAGATCTGCTATAAGTTTTTACTGAAGTTAAGCTATTCCTTTCGCTATGATGAATTCTACTCAGTCATAATTCTTTGATTGCTCCAATGAAGTCACCTATTATTTTCATGTTCGTGTTTTTAAGTAATGGTTGGTTAATTTTCTTTTCATGTACAAGATCTCACTTTGATAACAAGGTTATCTCCAAGGTTAACTCCTTACATGAGTTGGGTATAATTCCCTTTTAAATTACTATCTGAATATTTAGGATAAGATACTGTTTTCTTATAAGCTGGGCAAAGTTCTGCTATAAAGCCTACTTTGTGTGCATGTGTTTGTGGTAGAGGATTCATCAATTTTTATTTCATTTTCATTTCTTGATTCCATTAGAAACTCCATATATATATATCTTTAATAAATTTATTTATTTTTGGCTGCATTAGGTCTTCGTTGCTGTGCGCGGGCTTTCTTTAGTTGTGGGGAGCAGGGGTTACTCTCTGTTGCGGTGCGCTGGCTTCTCATTGCGGTGGCTTCTCTTGTTGTGGAGCACAGAGGCATGGGTTCAGTAGTTGTGGCACG
This sequence comes from Balaenoptera musculus, assembly GCF_009873245.2. Classification (NCBI taxonomy): domain Eukaryota; kingdom Metazoa; phylum Chordata; class Mammalia; order Artiodactyla; family Balaenopteridae; genus Balaenoptera; species Balaenoptera musculus. Next base: position 678,186 of record NC_045807.1, read on the forward strand.
TGGGTTCAGTAGTTGTGGCACATGGGCCTAGTTGCTCCGTGGCATGTGGGATATTCCCGGACCAGGGCTCGAACTCATGTCCTCTGAATTGGCAGGTGGATTCATAACCACTGCATCACCAGGGAAGCCCTATACATTTTATTTTTAAATGGCCTATTTGTGAATTTTAAAATGTATATTTATAAAGTGATTCAAAATATACATGTTTTTCAATCTTTATCAAATATATCATGTTCTCTTTTATGACTATCATTCTTTATGAATTCTATATTTACCAGTCAGTGATGCAAGCAATTACTCAATTTTCTACATTCTTTTAAAATATTAATGTCTAGTTTCCTTGATTATTTTTCTTGGCTGTCTTTTATAAATTTGTTTTATATCTTCTTTTCACTCTTTTCTATGCGTTTATCTTTTGTCGTTTATAGAAGACTGCTAATTGTCCAACATCTTTTCTCTCCACAATTTTCTCTATAATTTTAACAGAATTGTAGTTGGACACATGGCTTTGGAACTAAAAGTCACATTTCCCAGTCCCCTAAGCTACTAACTGTTTCGTCACCACAAAACAAAGTTCTAATAGAATGCAGGACGAGCTATTATGTGTCTTTTCAGGGTCTTGCCTTTAAAATAATTGCACGCACAGACCCTTGGGCTCTTTCACACTTTCTGATGGCTGATGTGTGATAACAGCTTTTATTACAGATGTCCTGGAGATGTAAATAAAAAAACTGATATTAAGTTTGGTATGGCTGCTTATCAACCTTTAACTATTCCCCAATCACGAATCGATTTATGAGGGAAAAACAGAGTTCTTCATTTCTACATATCTAAACTGTGTATTTATTAACATATTTGGCAGTATTTTTAATAAGGGTACGTCACTTGCATACTAAATTATTACTTCTTTATCCAAGCACTTCAGCTTTAAAAGAGAAACTTTGGTAAATCCCAGCTTTAAAACAGAAACTTTGATAACTCTTACTTTTTTTTTTAAACTGTTGGTTCTAACTAGTTTATTATTTTCATTTTTGTTTCTTCTCTAACTAGTTAAGCATTTTGGTGTATTCTTAAATTTTGATACCAGGGTCAGGACATTGCTGTGTTTTTACCAATTATTTGTATCAAATGATACCACTTGAAGCCAGAGAATGTACTCTTTATCAGTGCTGCTCAAGTTTTCTGCAGTAAAGAATTACCTTCAAAAGAAAAAAAAAAATTCCCTTTAATTTTAAAATTACCAACCTACTGTACACTGATGCTTTTGTAAAATATTATAAAAATAAATTAATAGAAAAGTGAGGTGCATTAGATTCAGAGAGGAAAAATACTTCGTCAATGGCTATAAAAGTTTCTAAGCTCTTAGTCTCAATTTTTGTACTATCTTGTCATAGATGGGTCAGAAAAACTGTTTGTAGATTACATCCCTACAAAAATCATAGTTCCAGTAGCATCGGTTTATATAATATATAAATCATATAATACAGACTTACCTTGTATGATGAAAAGTTAACAGTTCTTGCCATAAGAGCTCTTGAAAAGGTATGACATCTTTTGAAAAAACAATGACTCTTGTCTAATTTATTTCTTCTTTTTATTTTCATAAAAGAATTTTTATTTATAAAAGTACACTTTCAGAAGGCAACAGACAACAGAATAGGGATAATCTTTATATAAGCATACTTTAGTAAATAAACTGTGGTACACCCAGACAATGGAATATTATTCAGTGCTACAGTGAAATGAACTACCAAGCCATGAAAAGACATGGAGGAAAGTTAAATAGAAGCACTAAGTGAAAGAAGTCAATCTGAAAAGGATACATTCTGTGTGATTCCAACTCTAAGACACACTGGAAAAGGCAAAAGTATGGAGACAATGAGCAGATCACTGGTTGCTAGGGATCAAGGGAAATTTACATCTGTAAAAGCCTAAATTTAAAAAAAGTCTCAAATCAGTAATCTAACTTTACACCTTAGGGAATTAAAAAAGGCAGAGGGAACCAAGCCGAAAGCTGGTAACACAAAGAAAATAACAGTAGAGCAGAAACAACAGAGAAAAGCAATGAAATCAAAAGTTGGTTCTTGGAAAGATCAATAAAATTGACAAAACTTTAGGCAGACTGACAAAAAAAGAAAGCTCACGACTACAACAGAAATGGAAATGGGGACATTACACAAACCCTCCTTAAACTTTTCCCAAAAAATGAGTAGGAAACAGTTCACAATTCATACCACAATACCAGAATTACTGTAACAACAAAGCCAAAGATATCACAAGAAAACGACAAATCAATATCCCTCAAAATATGAATAAAAATGTAACATTTAATCAATATAACATACCACATTGTTCTGGGGTAAATTATGTTCCCATGCCCCAAACGCAGAATAGTACTGAATATGGAGATACGGCCTTTAAGGAGGTAATTAAAGCAAAACGAGGTCATTGGGTGGGCCTTAAACCAATCTAGTGTCCTTATAAGAGGAAATTTACAAAAATAAAGAGATATCGGGGAGGCACACACACAGAGGAAAGATCTGAGGACAAAGCATCATGTGGCCCTCTGCAAGCCAAGCAGAGGCCTTAGAAGAAACTAAATCTGCCAACACATGATTTCAGACTTCTGGCCTCCATACCTATGAGGCAATAAATTTCTGTTAAGATACCCCATCTGTGGTACTTTATATGATAGCTGCAGCAAATGAATAGTGATACCTCAGTATCAAAAGGGGACTGGTTCCAGGAGTCCCTGCATATCCCCAAATCTTGGGTGCTTAAGTCCCTTACAGAGATGATGTAGTACAATCAGCCTTCTGCATCCGTGGGTTTCAAAACCTGTGAATATGGAGGGCTGACTACATATTTATTGATAAAAATCTGCATATAAGTGAATCTGCACAGTCCAAACCCATGTTGTTCAAGGGTCAACTATACAATCTTAATTCAATCAATAAAATATATAATATCAACAGAATAAACAGCAAAAATCACATGATCAACTGAACAGATGCAGAAAAAACATAAAATGCAAACCCTTTCACAATAGAAACACTCAGCAAAGAATAAAAAGGAACTTCCTAAACTTAATAAAGAACACCTACCAAAAGACAACAAAAACTGGAATTTCTAGGTGGCTAGGCAAGAGAAAGCTCTAGAAATTAGACAAGAAAAAGGCATCCATATTGGAAAGAAGTAGAAGTTTATTAGAAGATGACATGATCTTATAGTTAGAAAATCCTAAGGATCCACTAAAAAATCTATTAGAATTCATATATGAGTTCACCAAGATTGCAGAAGATCAATATATAAGACTCTTTTATTTCTACTGAACAAAAAATCCAGGACTATACAATGGAAAAAGAATGGACTTGTATACAAGTATTGAATCACTATGTTGTCTAACAGGAACTAACACAATATTGTAGGTCAATTATATTTCAAAAATAAACGAACAAAAACAAAAAAAAATTCACAGAAAAGGACAGCAGATTTGTGGTTACCAGAGACGAGGTGGGAGGAGCAAGAACTCACTGAAGGTGGTCAAAAGGTACAAACCTTTTTAAGATAAATAAGTACTAGGGATGAAATGCACAACATGATAAAAATAATTAAAATTGCTGTATGTTATACAAGAAAGTTGCTGAGTTTTCATCACAAGGAAAAATGTTTTTTCTATTTCTTTAATTTTGTATCTATAAGAGATGATGACTATTCACTGAACTTCTTGTGGTAAACATTACATGGTGTATGTAAGTCAAGTCATTAAGCTGTACATGTTAAACTTACACAGTGCTGTATACCAATTATATCTCAATAAAACTGGAAGAAAAAAAGGAAAAAAATTTTTATGCTTCTAAGGACACTATCAAGACAATGAAATCAACCCATAAGAGAAAATATTGCAAATGACATCTGATAAAGCACTTGTATCCAGAGTATATAAATAACTCTTACAACTCAGCAAGACGAATTAATCAATTAAAAAAAAGAGCAAATAATAGTCGTATGATTCAAGTCAGGACCACAATAAGCTATCACTTCACACTTACTAGGATCAGTAGAATAAAACAGTGAGGTATGAAAAAGTGTGATGAGGATATGGAAATCAGAATTCTCATATATCACTGGTGGAAATGTAAAATGGCACAGGTACTTTGGAAAAAAGTCTCACAGTTCCTCAAATGATTAAACATAATTATACGATCAAGCAATTCCACTTCTAGGTGTATACCCAACAGAAATTAAAACATATATCCACTCAAAAACATGTACATGAATGCTTACAGCATCATTATTTATAAGTCAAAAAGTGAAAACCAAGTGTCTATCAACTGGCAAATGGATAACACAACGTGGTACAGTCATACAATGGAATGTTTGCCCAGAAAAAGAATGAAATAGTATAGATGAAGGTCCATGCTATAATAGCAACAAGGATGGAAACATGCTATGTGAAGATGCACAAAAGACCAGATTATGATTCCATTCACATGAAATGTCCAAAGCAGGGAAATCTAGAGAGACAGAAAGTAAATTAATGGTGTTTAGGGCTTGTCAAGGGTGCATGATATACAGAGAGAGGAATGGTGGGTAATACCTAAAGAATACAGTGTTTTTGAGGTACTGAAATGTTCTAAAATTGATTGTGGTGACTGTTCACATAGGTTGTGAATACACTAAAACACCACTGTTTTGTATAATTTAAATGGGTGAACTGTATGGTATGTTAATTGTATTTCAATAAAGTTATCTTTAAAAAGCTTCATAGGTATTAAAGGAGAGAGAAATATACAAGTAGAAGTGGAGACTTCAATATTCCTCTCAAAAACTACTAAACAAGTAGATAAAATATCTGTTAGGATATAGACATATGAAGCACTGTCATTTTGACCTAACTGACAGTTAAAGAAGTATTAAGGTTGTTAGTAGAAGTGATACCATCTTAGGCGCGTACCGTTACCCTTGTCTTTCACTCAACCTACCCAGTACGGTTCAGTAAATCACTTCTGTTGTCAGGGGCTTTAGTTAATTGATATTGTTTACAATGGCTTTGATACAATGATGAAGAGCTTCGTTGACATATTCCCAGCACACACCAGACTAGTTACCCAACTGTAAACCTTGACTTAGGGATGCACATCTTGTTTCTAAGTACATACTCCGATACCCTAGATTAACTATAAAACTGTCCTAATGGCCCCTCGATAGTGTAGAGTGCAGCTGCAAATGTTTATGGATCACTGTCTGATCCAGGTCCCACCCATTAGGTTTCCCTGTAATAAACTGATCCATTAATTATACGAAGCTGTCTGTCTCATTTTTAGTTCTCAGCATGGCTTCTCAGTTCAGTGAGCACTTTTTGTTCCCTCCACCCTCCATCAAAAGCATTCCTGTCTAACAGCACTAACATGTGCTTTTCAAGTGCATATAAAATATTCAAAATATACCATATTCTAGGCCACAAAACAAACCTTAACAAAGTTTAAAAATAAAAACAACAAAATGTACTTTCTTGAGCTACAAAGAAATTAAATTAGATACTGGTAACAGAAAGATATCTGGAAAAATCCCAAATATTTGAGAACGAATCAAATACTTCTAAATACTCATGGATCAAAGAGAAAGTTACAAAGGAAAAATTTTATATAAATTAAATATGAAAATAGAACTTTTCACATTTGTGGGATATAACTTAAGTAGTACATAGAGGGAAATGTATAATACTAAAAGGTATGCTAGGGAGAAAACTAAGCTTCCAACTGAGGAAGAGAGAAGAGTAAATCAGATTTAGAAAAAGGAAATGGATGGAATATTTTTTAAGTGCAGAGATGAACACTGAAAAAGGAAAACAATAAAGAAAAAAACAAAAGCTTGTTCTTTGATAAGATGAATAAATTCATAAACCTCTAACCTAGCTGAGTAGGAAAAAAAAAGAGGCCCAAATTACCAACATCAGGGATGAAACTAGTTATAACACTACAGACTCAAATGTAGCCAGAAGATAATGGAATCTTATGAATAACTTCTACCAAAAAAATCCAGCACTTACATGAAATGAACAAAATTTTGAGACAGAAACTACCATAACTCACTCATGAATAGCTTACACTAAAGAAAGGATTTTAAATTGCAGGTAAAAATATTTCCATAAATACGAAAAAAAAAAAGAAAAAAAAAGAGCTCACATGGCTTTTATGGCTTTGACTGACTTCCTGACTTTAGCAAAAATACCAGTTCACAAATTCATCCAAAATGTTGAAGAGGGAATACTTCTTTAGTTCATTCTAAGTCAGTATACCTAATTTAAAAAATTAACTGAAAAATACCAAAATTCATCCTAACAGATGAAAATTCTCAACTAGAAAAAAGAGCAAACTTAACCTGAATCGTCTAAATAATTATTTAATTTACAAACATTACTCCTGAACTCTTCCCTCCTCTCGATACTTCAAAATTCTACATGAAGTACATTTAGTTTTCCATTCTACGAAGCACATTTTTCCAGGAAGATTTATTTTGAAGACTGTGTTCTCTGAACAATGAAAGGACATTCAATTAATACATCTGCATAAACAGATGGCTAAAGTTCTTTAGCTAATATGATCATTTTCTCTAAAAGAACAGAAATATTAACTATAGAGTAGGCACACATATGAATAAGCATTTTTAAAACTGCCACTCTGAGTGTAGAGTGAGAGGTAGCTGGATGAGAGTATATAAACTTCTTACCTTTACTTTTTTCACTCCTAGTACTAAAATCTACAGTGTTTTAGACTTACGTTTGTATCATTTAAGAGCAAAGTAATAAAGAAGCCCATCTTGGTGAAATTTTATCTTGTATGTTTAGAGTCCAAATTATTATCACCACTGCTACCAACACCAGTAAAAATATCCTTCATCTGTTACTATTTTCTTTTACTTAATTTTTTGTTTTGGGGGCTTTTGCTCACTTGTTACCTGTATGAGCCCTAAAAGTTTGCTGTACTTGTATCAGAAACAGGCAAACAACAAATACAGAAGAAATCATCATCCAAAGTAACATTTTTCACCATTCATGACTTTTCAGAGATATTAAAGGAGAAATGGTAGGGAAAGCTACTATTTTTTTCTCCCCTCATGATTATCCTTTGAAATCACTATCTCCTTCCAACCTATTTCATTTTTCAAGACTGGTCTTCCATGGCCACAAATAATTACAGAATGAGCAGTGGACCCTTTGCTTCCCATGCTTCAACTACATGAATTTTTCACACAAAAATAATTCATACTAACTTCAGAAGAATTATTATATTTTGAGGAAAGATTATTAAAAAAACAGCTCTACATATTCTCTTAATGATCTCACTGTGGGCTAAGTACTACTTTAAATATGGAGTTTATGATCTGTAGCATATTTGTGATTTGTTGGTAATGAATGAATAAAACACCATAGGTTATGTCCTAGTTATGCTGTAGAAACCAAACTTAAAAGTGCTTTTGTTCATTGTATCCCGTACTCACACAAATGTAAATATTCTCTGATCTTCTATGAAAATAAAATTCCCAAACGCTTTACTTCTGGCTAAAATTACTGTTGAAACCAAAGGTCAAATATTAAATGATACGCTAGGTAGATAATAAACAAAATTATACTGGTGTAGCTATACTAATAGCCAGTAAATTTTACTAGCCAAAAACAGTATTACAGACATTTATTTCCTTAAGTTGAAAGATGCACTTAAGTCTACTTTATCTGTACTTACTCTCAATATGTATAAAGCAAAGACAGATGACCACAAAAGGAAACTGAGTCTTTCTTCATAGAGAGAGATCTTAACAGTAATAGAATAAGCATTATTATAATAAGCAGGTAAAAACAGTAAGAGAACAATAAAAGGAGCAGAGGAAAAAATAAGTCTTAAAAAATGAAAAGCTCTTGAATGACAAATTTACAAAGGTTTATCTCACTGGCAAATATAAACCATGGCACCCAACAACTGGAAAATACACCTTCCAAAAGAGGTGAGTAATTTCATGATTAAGGGTATAAACTCTGGAGCCAGATTATTCATGTTTGACTTCCAATCCTTTACTTATTAGCTATGAGACTTGGGCAAATTTCTTATCTTCCTTATGCCTATTTCTTCAATGGTAAAATGGGGATAACTGTACCCAGCTCAATGGAACTTTGTGACAAATTACTATATATAAAATGGAACAGTGCAAAGCACAAGCAAAGCATGCAATAAATGTGTAGTAGTGGGTTTTTTTGCAGGCACAGGTTAGATTGTAGGAATTCTTAATACGAATTTATGAAAGGACTCCAGCGGTTCTGTGAGACTACTGAAATCACACACAAAACTTTAGACTTGAATGCATTTTTCTGGGAGATAAAACTGTTTTTGCTCTTAAATTTATGACCTATCTGCCCCAAGAGCCTAAATGTTAATACTGTGTTTATGCTTTTTTAAAAATAATTGACTCAATATTGGAAAATATTTAAGTCTCCCAGGCTATGATATCTCAAATTATTACTTTTTAAACATAACTGGCTAGTGAGCAAGTCAATTCAATGTATGTGGGCTAAGAAAAACAGGTTAAACACTTCCTTTGGCAAACTGTTTACAGTATCAGCACCTTGTCTTCTGTAAGCTCTTATTTTTTTCAAATGCAGATTAAAATCATCAATATGCCAATTTTGATAATTAGTAACTTCTAGTGAGTATTTTAAGAAGGAAAAATACTTGCTACTTGATAGAAAAAAAAAGACTAATATTAGAATCCATGTTATAATTATATAAACTGAACAGTTAGGATAAAACATAAAATTGGTTTAAGCTTCCTATGTTTCAGTCTAGGAACACAGTAAAGGGAGGGAAAGGTTTGTGCATGTAAATGAGCACCTATGCTCTAAAAGGACAATTTAATTTGAAGCTGTTAATTTTTGTTCTAAATTTTAAAGAGAAGGCAAAATAAAATAGGCATAAAAAGGAAACCTAGTTTTGAAGGAGACTTTGTATCTTCAGGTTTTGACTGGTACAACAGCCCTTCAGGCCCAGAAATACTCATAGACAAATCATGAAAAAATAAGAGAAAAACTTTATTTCAAACAGGGTCAGTGGTATGTATGCTATAGCAAAGGCTGGTTGTAACAGCACTTTCACTTCAAACCTGAATTGATGCACAAATGTGACATTGTTTAATGATCAGTTACAGCTAAAATGTGGATTAAATCCATCAACATGCTAATTCTGACATCTGTTATAGACCCTATTATTTATTTTAGTAGTAGAGGCTAATTTTCATCAGAAGAAAATGAAAACAACCTTACGGTTTCTACTAATGTAATGAACTGTATCCCCAGTATTGCTCTGAAATTATACCACTAGGTTGCTAAGAGAAATTCTAACTTCATCCAAATGTATTATTTAACGGATAATCTTCAATCATCATCTACTGTTGGCTTGATGGTTACTCCTCTTCTTATCTGACCCCAACCAATTAAACTGAAAAATGAAAATAAAAGAAATCATGAATTTTAAATCCATTTCATTAGCATTACTATAAAATGTTGATATATCCAATTTTACTACACTCTCCTCTAAATTCAAACTTGTTCCCATAACATGTTCTATTAAAAAAAGTCTGTATGTTACCTTCTTAGATTCCTAGAACCTTATACATGGATTTTCACCATCAGGAATGACAAGAAAAGCAAACAAGAAGTTGCTGTCACACATATGCTCATGTTTCTCTAAAAAAATATACCTATCCATTCAGAATCAGCAAACAAGAGCATGTCAGGTCCCCCTAAGGAACAATGCCAATAGACAAAACACATCAACTTAAATTAAAAACAACAACAAAAGAAACCCAACTCATTATCAATTCTTTTTTCCTTGAAGAATGCCTCTTTCACAGCATCTCAATAGATCATAATGGCTTTAAAGGGAAATAAGTAAAGAGAAAGAAGTGAAGAACTAGAATAGGTAGTCTATAAACAGATTACTCTCAATAGCAGAGGGACCAAAGTCCCCTCTAGTCAACAACCAGACTGGATTGATACCACAACTTTATTTTCTAGAACAAAGCCCACCTAAATATGGGTAAAAAATACAATTCTAAAGAATATAAAGGAAGAAGAAAGTTAGCAAAAATGGGGAACTTGAAGGTTCCAGATACCTGTTCTCCTATAGAACCACCAAGTAATTAACATTCTGAAAAAGTAGTTTTGTGGATCTGCAGCAGCCAAGCATATGCCCAACAACAAAAAAAGCCACACTCAAGATAGAAAAAAATTTTGTGTAATTTTGCTCACCCAGTGCAGCATAGCCAAGAGGAAGCCAACCAATTCCCAGTTCCTCCCATGGGACAGAAGGGAAAGAACAGAACTTGTTTTCAAAGGTCTAGTTTGTCTGGGGGTTGCTCAAGGGACTAGTTTCTGTTTTGTCTGACATTGAGTACCCGGAGAACTGTGGCATGGTTGCATCATCAGGTTGAAGACTCCAGAAAGCAGTAGTGTGAGACCAGGTGAGTAAAAGCTTCAGAAGGACTGGAGACTAAGGGTACCTGGGGAACAAAGGATTATGAGCAGAGAAATACAGTAAAGTGAGGTCACAGAAGAAGCAAGGGTGAGACTTGGAGAAACTAAGACATATAAAGCAGTTGTGTACATGAAAAACTTGGACAAAAGAACACAGCTCCAGGGAAGATGCACACACAGAAAGGCCTGAGAAGACAATAAACAGTCACACTCAGTTGATTAGTGAAGTTTTTTCCTTCAGTCTTCAAAAACTATGACAGATGGCTTCTTTTTCTTCCTTTCAAATGCCCAATTTTAAATAAAAGATCACAAGGTATACAGAGATACAGGGAAACATGAACACAGCCCATGCAAGAGAACAAAATAAATCCCTAGATACTAAACCTAAAGATGCACAGGCCTTGGACCCACTTGATAAGGACTTTAAAACAACTGTCTTAAATACTTCCAAAGAGCTAAAGGAGAAATAGAGACCTAAAAAAATAATGAAAATGATACACAAACAAAAAGAGAATTTAAACAAAGAGAGTTTATAAAAATAAAGAGAAAAAAACTAAATAGAAGTTCCGAAGCTGAAAAATGCAAGGACAATTGAAAAACTCAATAGATTAATAAAACAGCAGATTGGAACAGTATCAGCAAACAGACAACAAATTTTGAAGATAGGTCATCTGAAATTATTGAGTCTGAGAAGCAAAAGAAAAGTAAACACCAACTGAAGTACTTACGGGACATCCAGAGAATCAACACACACATTATGGGAGTACCAAAAAAAGAAGAGAGGGGCAGAGAGTTTATTTGAAGAAATAATGGGGTTTCCCTGGTGGCGCAGTGGTTGGGAGTCTGCCTGCTAATGTGGGGGACACGGGTTCCGGCCCTGGTCTGGGAGGATCCCACATGCTGCAGAGCAACTGGGCCCATGAGCCACAACTGCTGAGCCTGCGCGTCTGGAGCCTGTGCTCCACAACAAGAGAGGCCGCAATAGTGAGAGGCCCACACACTGCGATGAAGGGTGGCCCCCGCTTGCCTCAACTAGAGAAAGCCCTTGCACAGAAACTAAGACCCAACACAGCCAAAACAAATTAATTAATTAATTAATTTTTTTAAAAAAAAAGAAAGAATGACTGTAATAGTTCATGAATATATATAAGAAGCTCAAAACCCTCCAACTATGATAAGCCAAAGAGAAGTATATGAAGACACAGGGTGATCTAACTGTCCAAGTCAAAGACAACTAGAGACTTTTAAAACTGCAAGAGAAAAGGCAGTCAGTACATATAAGGGAACTTCCTTAAGATTATCAGTGGACTTCTTAGCAGATAACTTGCAGGCTGAAGGACAGTGGGATGATATATTCAAAGTGTTAAAAGAAAAACACTACCAACCAAGGATACTATCTTGAAAAACTGCTTTCAAAATGAAGAAATGAAGATTTCCACAGATAAAAGCTGAGTGATTCATTATCACTATACCTGCTTTTAAAGAAATGCTAAAATAAGTCCTTCAAGTTGAATTGAAAAGATAATACACAGCAACACAAAGAGCTATGAAAATATAATGCTCAGTTGGTAAAGGGAAATACACAAATATAAAAACCTGTATTATTTAATTCTGGTGCACAGAATCTAAATGACACAAATGTAAGAAGTAATGATAAATAAATATGCAAATATATAATTCATTTGTCACATCAATAGCATTAAGTGCATGAATAAATATTTAAAAAGAGTAAGCTACTGTATTTAACTGAAGTTAAGCCGTTAGCAGTTTTGAACAAAATGTTTTAATGTCAAGTTTTTATATGTAATCCAACAACAACAACAACAAATCTATAGAATATACACAAAGGAAAAATGATGGGGTGAATTCATAAGAACATAGGAACAGGGAATCCCTGATGGTACAGTGGCTGAGACTCAGCACTTTCACTGCTCTGGGCCCGGATACAATCACTGGTTGGGGAACTAAGATCCCACAAGCAAACACAGGAATGAAGCGGAACAGAATCCGACTGGCCAATGTGGGTTATGAGCATCAAAATAAAAACAAACAGCAATGGATCATAACCCACTGTAAACAAGTAAATAAGTAGGAAAAGAGGAATGGCAAATGATAAATGCAGAGAAGCAGCACAGAGTTATGCTATCCCCAGAACGAAGCACAATTCAAGCAAGAATAATCAAGTGGCAAACGGGTAGGCAATTTGATGAGAAGCAGGCTATTTGCAGTCTTAAGGGTTCTCGCCATAGACATCATTAGTGCAAGCATAAAAAGAGAAACTTTACAACAGAAAAATCAGACGTCTTGACTCTATGAACAAAATTAACATCACCATCTAGGTGCAGCCAGATATTCTGTGCCCTTGAGATTCCTGATAAGGACACAACACAAATTATATAGCATTTTGGCTTATAATAAATAACCTAAATCTAATAAGACAAAATATCAAATTCAAACTGAGGAAGATTCTATAAATTAACTGGCTTGTATTATTCAAATGTCAATTCATGTTCAGACAAAAACGTTTAAAAAAGTTCCATATTAGAGAGACTATAGGAACATGAAAAGGAAATGAAATATGTGATCCTGGGGTGAAGAAAAAAAATTCTATAAAGTACAATGGTGAGACAGGTGACAAAACTGGAATGAGAAGTTCAGGTTTTTGTATTTTGTCAACATTAAAAATCTTGAGGGGCTTTCCTGGTGGCGCAGTGGTTGAGAATCTGCCTGCCAATGCAGGGGACACGGGTTCGAGCCCTGGTCTGGGAAGATCCCACATGTCGCGGAGCAACTAGGCCCGTGAGCCACAACTACTGAGCCTGCGCGTCTGGAGCCTGTGCTCCGCAACAAGAGAGGCCGCAATAGTGAGAGGCCCGTGCACCGCGATGAAGAGTGGCCCCCGCTTGCCACAACTAGAGAAAGCCCTTGCACAGAAACGAAGACCCAACACAGCTAAAAATAAAGAAAGAATAAAAAAAAAATAAAAATAAAGGAATTCCTTTAAAAAAAAATTCTTGAACTAGCTGTATAAGAGAATATCCTTATTCTTAGGAGATACACACTGAAATATTAAGAACTCCAGGTTATGTAACCTACTCAATGGTTCAGAAAAACTAAGGTGTATGCTTATGTATGTGCACATGTAATAATATGAATGGTGTACATATATAAAAAGTCAAAGAAAATGGAAATATTGATTTGGAATTGTTTGATTTTATATAGATTCTGTCTGAGATTAAAGGAAAGCCAGTTGCAATACCTGGAGTAAAAAAGTGAACTGCAACTTTACAAATCAGTGCTTGAAATATAGATTTTAGCGATCCAAATACACACCTGAGAATTAAAGCCATGAGAACCACTGAATTCAAGGACAAATGTGTTCGTGCATGTATATACATCATTAAGAACTAATATAACACAAGAAAATGTGCCGTTGCTCTTGAATGAAAGGTGGAGAAGTTGACAAACTTACCGCCAGTGTTTCTCAACTCTTCGGCTAATGGCTATTTTTTCTCCCACTTCTGTGCACACAGGATTAGTGAGAACTATTTTACCCAAATCAGGCTTTACTGCACTAACTCTTCCTCCTGTTGAAAGGGATCCTATGTTCACCATAAGCACTTCACTCTTAGACAGCTTTTGCACCTAGGGAAATAAATTAAGAAAAAAATCCTTAAATAAAGGAAGTGCTTTCCAAAATGAAGTGAGAATTTACCAAATACTGCTAGAAATAAACTATGAAGGAAAAAGAATTCTGCACAAATTACATTATAATGGGATTTGAACTATATATGTGTCCAAACAAAACAAAAAGTTAGTTATTTAGCAATTACTGAATATACACAAGGTCTAATTCTAAGCTACTTAGTGTAGCATAGATCAATGAAACTCTTAAAATTTTGAAGAGACTTACAGCAAAAAGAATGTACAGGGACTTCCCTGGTGGTGCAGTGGATAAGACTCCCTGCTCCCAATGCAAGAGGCCCAGGTTTCATCCCTGGTCAGGAAACTAGATCTCACATGCATGCCGTAACTAAGAGTTCACATGTCACAACTAAGGAGCCCAAGTGGTGCAACTAAGGAGCCCAGCTGCTACAACTAAGACCTGGTGCAACCAAATTAATTAATTAATTTAAATAAAAAAAGAAAAAAGAAGTTCAATATTTCCTGAAAACTGCAGCAAAACAAGAATAACATATAATACATAGTTTATGTGAAGGTCTAATTCCATTCATGTAATGTTAACGAGGTACTTAAACTTCCTAGCCTCTATAAAACTGGGTAACACCTACTACCATAATTATTAACTGTTACACTGCCTACTGCTGTTGTCTACACTTACAGTCTCATGTCAAAATTCACACCAGTGTTTTTAAGGGCTTCAAGTTTCATTAAGTCAGAGGGTAAGAAATATAAATACTAAAGGAACTCCAAAAAATTGACATGTAAATTTTATAAGCACTTAATTCACATCCAGAACAATTCCTTTCCTATTGCTTTTACATGACCATTGTTTTTTCCTAACATAAAAAGGACTTTATAATCATACATACAGAATTTTGAGTACTGTATGGATTGATATTCAATCTTTCATGAAACAAAGGTAAAAATTTTAAGCAACACATCAACCAATCCTAAGGCTTAAAGAGAAACTGGAGAATAGAATCTGATAGTGAGAATGAGATACAAAGAAGACTTAGTTACTAGAAAAAGCCCAGTGTTAAAAAGTTAATATAAGAATTCTATATCACTCTTTTGCCACCTGTTTCTCTCCCTAAGCTTATTATATCATCAGACCTTTTAATGTCAAAACATGTATTATGGATCTCATTCCTTTTAAAATGTCATTTACTTACTGCTGTTTAAAATAACTCTGAAATGAAACTGCTGGGACACTGTTTGCACACTTAAATACATTACAAATTTATACTTTCTTGAAAAGGTTAAGTGCTTATTTCTGTGTATCTTTGCCAACAAAATCTTACTTTTTAAAAAAAAGTCAAGTGTATACTAGAAATATTGATATTAAGTCTTTGTAATATGTGCCACAAACACTTTTTTCCATTAAAAAACAAAACAAAACTCTGGCTTGGTTTATGGCTGGTTGCTACAAAGAAACTTCCAGATTATTCACCTTGTCTTTGTTTGTAATTCCATTGTGTAAGACAATGAAACAAAACTGGTTGAAACATCATACTTTGTCTCATTTACCTTTGCTGCTTTTTTGTCTCCTTCTGTGCGTACACCAAGAAGTCGTCTAAGTAGGAAATAGGAAATTTCCAATTCTGTGAAGATCTCAGGTAAAGCACCAACCACACCAAGCACTTGCCCCACCATTCTGTCAGCCCGGCACAGAGTGGGGTCAATTTTTGTTCCAACTCCTAATACATGATATAAACATTACATATTCCAACTTGTTTTTTCTTAAAATGTTTGTAAAGTTAGTCAAACCAGTACAAGTCTCTACATATTCTAACCCTGTTAACTCATACCATGTAACAGCTACGTAACCAAAATCCCATAAATTCCTAATTAAAATCCCTGCTTTATCTAAAAATACAAGAACAATGGGAAAAAGTGTTGCTAGAAATTCAAGACTAAAAAAAATCTTCTTGATTTAAATTATAAAGAAAAAAATTATAAAGGTAAATGAGATACCTGCTTACCTCAAAATAAATTTCATTTAATCAGATATTGTTTTAATAAAGATTGAGAAGTACAAAGTTTGTAATGTTTACTTCAAATTATATGTTTGTACATTAATGCAATAAAAAGTTACAAGAAAATATTCTCTGAATGTCCTTATTCCTAAAACAAACAAAAACACCAACCAAACAAAAAACTGCACCCACATCATATACAGAAAACAGGCAATTTGTAGGCAACCTTCCATTTGTAAAAATTTACATAAAACGCAACCAAGGACAGTGTAAATAAGAGTATAATAATATATTCAATATTAAATCATAAAACCTCGTTACTGAACTTAGTCATGAAACTAAAATGTATTCTTTATATATAAAAGTATCCTCCTTTTCCCCACCCCACCCCCTCGCACTGCACGACTTGTGGGACTTAGTTCCCCAACCGGGGACTGAACCCAGGCCCACAGCAGTGAAAGCACTGAGTCCTAACCACTGGACCACCAGGGAATTCCCTAAAAGTATTCTTTTTAACAAACATAAGAAATCATTTTATAATGTATAATCAACAATTCAACTACATGTATACCTCCCATCCACTCCTTCATATTCCGTTAAAATATCTAATCAGAGATACAGACTCTCAGATAATCCATTTCACACAAAGTGACATGAATAGCCACTATCAAAAGAATGTAAGTGAAATCCTTACCAATAAGACCCCCTGGAGCAGCATACTGAAGATCATTGTGTTCCGCGAAAAGTGATACAATTTTGGAAAAGATTGGTTTGCACATGAGTTTTCCTTCACTATCTTTGGAAACAATACCAGGTCTGACTTCTATCTCCTGGCCCACCTGAAACATGTAAGTGAGTAATCAAAATATGTGGGGCAACACAGTTACCATTTACATGGTTAAGAGTCCTCACTGGTAGATTGCCAAACACAATAACCACTCAATTATCTAGCAATTACCTAGAAGATATATATGCTTTAAAGACATACTTAAAACATAAAAACAGTAAACAAAACAATACGTGTTTTTAAAGTTAATTTTGAGATTTTGTTTTTACCATTTTTTTCCCCCTGGTTAACAAGAGTTCAAAATCAAGTTCACCTTTAATACTCCTTTTAAAATACTACCACCAGCCACACCACCTTTAAGGTCATCAACTTCACAGCCAGGTTTGTTGACATCAAAGGACCTAATAACTGGGAAGGGGATAAGAAAGAAAGGAAAGAAACCATAAGGCTCATAATGTTATTTAAATTAGATGTTTATCAAGTTAACTTACTATTTTTTTTTTTTTAACAAAAGTAGCCAATTAAGATCTACACTTTAGAGTTGAGTTTGTGGGGAAATATCATTATTCCAATGCTTACCGTGGTCTTAACTATTGGAAAAATGAAAATAACTTGATCAGTGAAGTGACACGTTTAAGCTTTATCTATCTTTTGGAGTATAATGTGACTGTTACAAAACAAAAGACAAAGAAATACTCTTTATGTATACAGTTAAGTGAAGGGATGACTGTTCTGGGCTGAATTATGGCCTCCTTCCCCAAAATTCATGCTGAAGCCCTAACCCTTGGACTCAGTACCTCAGAATCTGACTCTATTTGCAGACAGGGTGTTTAAAGAGGTAATTCAGGTAAAATGAGATCAGTGAGGGGCCCTAACCAATCTGACTGGTGTCCTTATAAAAATAGGAAATTTGGACAACGAGGTACCAGGGATGCACACACAAAGAGGAAAAATCATGTGAGAAAAACCATCATGTGGCCCTCTGCAAGCCAAAAAGGAGAGGCCTCTGGAGAAACCAAATCTGCCAGCACCTTTATGTCTGACTACTGGCCTCCATAACTGTGAGGAAATAAATTTCTATTGTTTAAGCACCCATTATGTGATACTTTGTTATGGTAGCCCTAGCAAACTATTACATTAGTCCTCACATACAATTACAAAAAGAATTAGCTATGAAATTAATCTCCAGAGTACAATCTTGCACTCATTAAAAAAGACTATACAGGGACTTCCCTGGTGGCGCAGTGGGTAAGACTCCGCGCTCCCAATGCAGGGGGCCCAGGTTTGATCCCTGGTCAGGGAACTAGATCCCACATGCCACAACTAAGAGTCCACATGCTACAGCTAAAGATCCTGCATGCCGCAATGAAGATCCCACGTGCCACAGCTGAGACCCGACGCAGCCAAATAAATAAATATTAAAAAAAAAAAAGACTACACACACACACATATGTTTATGTGATTTTATGAACAAAAAGAGGTTTGGAAATATACATGTTATCAGTGCTGTGGGACTGAATTCTTCTTTTATATACTTTTACATTACAACTTATGTAATAAAAACTTAGTTTTAAAACTACAAAATAATTCTAGGACTATGTAACTTACAAAAAGAACAGTGACACTTAACGAAGAGTGTGCTTCAGAATCACTCAAAAGAACATTCTCCAGAAAACACACAGGAGGCCCAGAAGAGTGCCCAGAAAGGCTGAAGTTTTCTACAAACTGTGTGCAAGAACCAGAAACTTAATGTAATTAGTTTTGGTACTGTAAGCTTAAGGTAAAAGGAACATGAAAATCTTCATCAGAAGTATAGTGAAATCATTTGTACAGAAATTCTAATGTCCTGTTCCTGCCTAAAACATTATCACATAAAGAACACTGTATTAGTCTAATCTCAATCACATAATAAAAAAATTAATGTTCCTATTTTATTCAGGAGTCTGTTCCTCAACCAATCTAGCATTACCAATACAATCTTAGAATCAATCTATCTTAATACTAAACTTTCATTCCCTCCACTGAGTTCAAAATGGAATGTTGTCCTTGGTGTTCATAAACTCAATCCTTATTTTAAAATTCAAAAAAGCACATAAAGACTTTAATTTACTATTGCCTCTGTGTCCTTAAAACCAAATCAACAATGCATAAACTGACTCAACTGTTAAAGGCCAAAAGGTTAAGTCCTTACCAATAAGTCGGGGCTCTGAAGTAAAGTCTCTTAGAGGTACTGGAATTTTATTAATGATATACTCACAGACAACTTCAATATTATATTTCAGCTGAGCAGAAATTGGAATAATAGGAGCTCCTTCTGCTACCGTACCTATATGACAAAATTCAGAAAGATCCAAATTTGTCATTTTTACAGAATTTGTCCCATAGATTACTAAAGATTATTAAATGGATATCCAGACATAGATATACAGATGTCAGCAAAATATGCAATGCTATCATCCTGTTTAGAAAGATGACAGTGTTTTGTTTTTCTCTCTAATTAAATGTCAATCGAGAAGTCAACAGAATGGACCAAATGAGTTTTTATAGACATAGCTTTTCCTTTTCTTTACCACATAATCTGGCTAATAAAGCCAGCCTATCTAACAAATAAAAGAGAAGTCAAATGTAAAAAATAATTTGCATCATGTCTTGCCCCAAATGAAAACAATATGTTTTACAGAAAGGGACACTAAAGATTAAAGAAATCATTGTCAGTTGCAGTTTGGGAAACAGATTCTCAATGAGAAGAGAGTCTAAATAATTATAAAACACACCAACATATATAAAAAAGCTACTTTCATTCATTTTACTATCACTGGGAAAGAATTTTAGAAACATCAGACTGGTGCTCACTTTGACAGCACACATACCTAAACTAGAATAATACAGACAATATTAACATGGCTCCAATGCAAGGGTGACATGGAAATGTGAAGCATTCCGTATTTTTATTATAATAATGAATTTGTTATATAGTTAAAAAAAAAAAAAAAAAAGCAATGTGTTTCCATTTGAAAAAAACCCACCTGGTAACATTCATGGAATATAACTTCTTTTCTATCTAATATGTACTCTAAGCACATCAAACTCAGAAACAAATTTCACTGCTTCTATAAACTGGCTAAAAGCAACACAAGTGTTAAGTAGTACAGAGAAAAAGGGCTTAGTACCCACAGATTCACTTCGTTTTTGATAACTAAATTCTTAAAACTTGATTCATACATTTATTAATTACAGCTTCTTACCTTGTACAAATGCAAGGATCTGTTCATACTGTTCTTTAGCCTGACTTTCTTTTACCAAATCAATTTTATTTTATAGAATCAAAATATGCTTCAGTTTCATAATTTCTATGGCAGCCAGGTGTTCAGAAGTCTGAGGTTGAGGACAGGATTCATTACCAGCTAAGTTGATTATGAAGAATTAAAACACAAAAAACATGAGTAATAAGAATTAGTTCTCACCTAATAGAGACTTTTGGCTGTCTTAAAGCAAATTCATGGACACCAGTGCCAAGTGTCTTTGTGTGTACATTTAAATTTCATGACAGACTGCCCTGGATTCCCCAGTCTTTTGGCTCCTATTCGAGGCGCTATGCACAATACTTGGAATCAGCTAGTTTGGCTTCTTTCAGACTGCTCTCAAGTACTCAGTAGGCTAATAACCTGATTACCATTATTTAAGACCTGTGAGTGAACTCAGGCTTTGGTCTGATCAGTTATATTTTCCAATTCTACTGAAGGCACAAAAATGACTGCTAAATAGTCATACCAGCGAAATACAGATCTCTTGACCCATTAGGCTTGTATGAATTATAAATTTGCTAGGGCCATATCTAAATTATTACATAAATGATCTTCAGTCCAAGGGAATCCTAAGGCACATCTTCCTATTCATCTTGTGGGAAGCCAAGGCCATAAATTAGTACCACAAATCCATTCAGTTCCATTATGTGCAACCCAATGAATCTCTGGTCTTCTGACTCAGTCTGTTCCAGACCAATCAGTGTCACTAAGATAATGATATGTAGGCATTGTTCATAAGGCACCCAGCCTAGTTTCCTAGTGCTGCTAGGCTGATTATCCTTAGTATGATTTAATTCTTCCCAACATAAAGGACACTTTAAACTTAAATGACCATCGCCTGGTGTTAACCATATAAATCCATCCCTTAATTGTAAGAGGTTTCCTTCTAATAAACAGGAGTTTCAGTTTTTGACTGAGATACAGCTCCTTGTTCTGACTGAGCTTGAGTTATCATAATAGAAAATTCATGTTTATGGTCGAGGTCAAATCAGGTACTATTAATTGGCCACCTAGTAATATCAGTAGTGGCCTGAAAAGAACTATGATTTCTTTCTTCTCGAATAATTTTCTAAGGACCATGCAGTTAGAACCTTGGACTGGAGAAATCCACGAAGGTAACAGAGAAGTACTGGATATAGGTCATTGACCATAAACACAACTGGATTAATTCGAAACTCTGCATAAGACTGTGAAATACATTTGTTTCATAAGAAAAAAGGGTGAGCAATTATCAAAGTAATTGGTATATAGCCCTAATCTGGCATCTTGGGTTAGATATCTACTTCAAATGTCTTCTTCTCATCCTTGTCTGGTAGTTTCTCTTCTGCTTGAGTATTGTTTTAAGGTGATTTTCAGGCCAGCGGTTCTCACTATAGGCCAGTCCAGTGAAGGAGCCCTAAGTGGAAATATTAATCCAAGAGTCAGTTCTCTTCAGTTTCCCTGTGCGTGAGTTAGTTAAGAGTACCTGATAAAGTTCCTTCTATCTAGACTGAAGATAGTCCTTTAAATTATGTCTTTTCCAGTATGCATGATCGCCTTGTTGCATGGGGCATCCAATTTTCATCCAAAGATAGATTACTGAGATAAGCTTCAGAAACAAATTTAGAAAGTCCTTTTAATAATTCAATTAAACTTTACATTAATATAACAGCAAGTGGCTGAGAAGTGAGTCTTAGTAAATGCAGACCTCAATTAACAAAACTAGAATTTAATATCCTTTAAAACATAATCTTTTTTCTAAAATTATCCTTGTTTTTACCAAATATAGCCAGATTAAGACTAATTTGTTTGCACAGTGAGTCTGGTTTCAATAAACTTGGCTTGATGATTTGTAATTGTAATCGATCATACAGGTTCTTTTAAACTGGCTGTGCTGGAACTTTTTTTTTAATATATTTATTTATTTATTTTTGGCTGCATTGGGTCTTTGTTGCTGCACGTGGGCTTTCTCTAGTTGTGACGAGCAGGGGCTACTCTTCATTGCAGTGTTCAGGCTTCTCATTGCAGTGACTTCTCTTGTTGTGGAGCACAGCCTCTAGGTGTGTGAGATTCAGTAGCTGTGGCACGTGGGCTCAGTAGTTATGGCTCTCTAGAGCACAGTCTTAGTAGTTGTGGTACATGGGATTAGTTGCTCCACGGCATGTGGGATCTTCCTGGACCAGGGCTCAAACCCATGTCCCCTGCATTGGTAGGCGGATTCTTAACCACTGCACCACCAGGGAAGTCCCCCTGTGCTGGAATTTTTATTTTACTTTTTATTTATTTTTTAACATCTTTACTGGAGTATAATTGCTTTACAATGGTGTGTTATTTTCTGCTTTATAACACAGTGAATCAGCCATACATATACATACATCCCCATATCCCCTCCCTCTTGCGTCTCCCTCCCACCCTCCCTATCCCACCCCTCTAGGTGGTCACAAAGCACCGAGCTGGTCTCCCTGTGCTATGTGGCTGCTTCCCACTAGCTGTTTATTTTACATTTGGTAGTGTATATATGTCCATGCCACTCTCTGTCTTTGTCACATCTTACCGTTCCCCCTCCCCATGGCCTCAAGTCCATTCTCTGTGCCTGCGTCTTTATTCCTGTCACGCCCCTAGGTTCTTCAGAACCAATTTTTTTTATATATATATATTCCATATATATGTGTTAACATATGGTATTTGTTTTTCTGTTTCTGACTTACTTCACTCTGTATGACAGATTCTAGGTCCATCCACCTCACTACAAATAACTCAGTTTCGTTTCATTTTATGGCTGAGTAATATTATGTTGTATATATGTGTCACATCTTCTTTATCCATTCATCTGTCGATGGACATTTAGGTTGCTTCCATGTCCTGGCTATTGTAAATAGAGCTGCAGTGAACATTGTGGTACATGACTCTTTTTGACCTATGGTTTTCTCAGGGTATATGCCCAGTAGTGGGATTGCTGGGTCGTATGGTAGTTCTATTTTTAGTTTTTTAAGGAACCTCCATACTGTTCTCCATAGTGGCTGTATCAACTTACATACCCATCAACAGGGTTGCAAGAGGGTTCCCTTTTCTCCACACCCTCTCTAGCATTTCTTGTTTGTAGATTTTTTGATGATGGCCATTCTGACTTGTGTGAGATGATATCTCATTGTAGTTTTGATTTGCATTTCTCTAATGATTAGTGATGTTGAGCATCCTTTCATGTGTTTGTTGGCAATCTGTATATCTTCTTTGGAGAAATGTCTATCTAGGTCTTCTGCCCATGTTTGGATTGGGTTGTTTGTTTTTTTGATACTGAGCTACTTGTAAATTTAAGAAATTAATCCTTTGTCAGTTGCTTCATTTGCAAATATTTTCTCCCATTCTGAGGGTTGTCTTTTCGCCTTGTTTATGTTTTCCTTTGCTGTGCAAAAGCTTTTAAGTTTCACTAGGTCCCATTTGTTTATTTTTGTTTTTATTTCCATTTCTCTAGGAGGTGGGTCAAAAAGGATCTTGCTGTGATTTATGTCATAGAGTGTTCTGCCTGTTTTCCTCTAAGAGTTTTTTTTATAGTGTCTGGCCTTACATTTAGGTCTTTAATCCATTTTGAGTTTATTTTTGTATATGGTGTTAGGGAATGTTCTAATTTCATTCTTTTACATGTAGCTGTCCAGTTTTCCCAGCACCACTTATTGAAAAGGCTGTCCTGTCTCCATTGTATATTCTTGCCTCCTTTATCACAAATAAGGTGACCACATGTGTGTGGGTTTATCTCTGGGCTTTCTATCCTGTTCCATTGATCTATATTTCTGTTATTGTGCCAGTACCATACTGTTTTGATGACTGTAGCTTCATAGTATAGTCTGAAGTCTGAGCACCTGTTTCCTCTAGCTCCATTTTTCTTTCTCAAGATTGTTTTGGCTATTTGGGGTCTTTTGTGTTTGCATACAAATTGTACAATTTTTTTGTTCTAGTTCTGTGAAAAATGACATTGGTAGTTTTCTAAGGATTGCATTGAATCTGTAGATTGCTTTGGGTAGTATAGTCATTTTCACAATGTTGATTCTTCCAATCCAAAAACATGGTATATCTCTCCATCTGTTTGTATCATCTTTAATTTCTTTCATCAGTGTCTTATAGTTTTCTGCCTACAGGTTTTGTCTCCTTAGATAGGTTTATTCCTAGGTATTTTATTCTTTTTGTTGCAATGGTAAATGGGAGTGTTTCCTTAATTTCTGTTTCAGATTTTTCATCATTAGTGTATAGGAATGCAAGAGATTTCTGTGCATTAATTTTGTATCCTGCTACTTCACCAAATTCATTGATTAGCTCTAGAAGTTTTCTGGTGGCATCTTTGGGATTCTCTATGTATAGTATCATGTCATCTGCAAATAGTGATAGCTTTACTTCTTTTCTGATTTGGATTCCTTTTATTTATTTTTCTTCTCTGATGGCTCTAGCTAAAAATCCAAAACTATGTGAATAATAGTGGTGAGAGTGGTCAACCTTGTCTTGTTCCTGATCTTAGAGGAAATGGTATCAGCTTTTCACCATTGAGAACGATGTTGACTGTGTGTTTGTCATATATGGCCTTAATTATGTTGAGGTAAGTTCCCTCTATGCCTA
This sequence comes from Balaenoptera musculus, assembly GCF_009873245.2. NCBI lineage: Eukaryota > Metazoa > Chordata > Mammalia > Artiodactyla > Balaenopteridae > Balaenoptera > Balaenoptera musculus. Next base: position 703,047 of record NC_045807.1, read on the forward strand.
CTTTCTGGAGGGTTTTTGTCATAAATTGGGGTTCAATTTTGTCAAAAGCTTTTTCTGCATCTATTGAGATGATCATATGGTTTTTCTCCTTCAATTTGTTAATAGGGTGTATCACATTGATTGATTTGCATATATTGAAGAATCCTTGAATTCCTGGGATAAACCCCACTTGATCATGGTGTATGATCCTTTTAATGTACTGTTGGGTTGTGTTTGCTAGTATTTTGTTGAGGATATTTGCATCTATGTTCATCAGTGATATTGGCCTGTAGTTTTCTTTCTTTGAGACAACTTTGCCTGGTTTTGGTATCAGGGTGATGGTGGCTTTGTAGTATGAGTTTGAGAGTGTTCCCCCCTCTTCTATATTTTGGAAGAGTTTGAGAAGGATAGGTGTTAACTCTTCTCTAAATGTTTGATAGAATTTGTCTGTGAAGCCATCTGGTCCTTGACATTTGTTTGTTGGAAGTTTTTTAATTACAGTTTCAATTTCATTATTTGTAATTTTTTCTGTTTATATTTTCTGCTTCTTCCTGGTTCGGTCTTTGAAGGTTGTACTTTTCTAAGAATTTGTCCATTTGTTCCAGGTTATCCAATTTACTGGCATACAGTTGCTTGTAGTAGTCTCTTATGATGCTTTGTATTTCTGTGGTGTCAGTTGTAATTTCTGCTTTTCATTTATTGATTTGAGTGCTCTCTCTTTTTTCCTTAATGAGTCTGGCTAAAGTTTTATAAATTTTGTTTATCTTCTCAAAGAACCAGCTTTCAGTTTCATTAATCTTTGCTACTGTTTTCTTCATTTGTATTTCATTTATTTCTGCTCTGATTTTTTAAAATTAATTAATTAATTAATTTATTTATTTATGGCTGTGTTGGGTCTTCGTTTCTGTGCAAGGGCTTTCTCTAGTTGTGGCAAGTGGGAGCCACTCCTCATTGCGGTGCACGGGCCTCTCATTATCGCTCCCTCTCTTGTTGCGGAGCACAGGCTCCAGACATGCAGACTCAGTAATTGTGGCTCATGGGCCCAGCCGCTCTGCAGCATGTGGGATCTTCCCAGACCAGGGCTCGAACCCGTGTCCCCTGCATTGGCAGGCAGATTCTCAACCACTGCACCACCAGGGAAGCCCTCTGCTCTGATTTTTATGATTTCTTTCTTTCTACTAACATTGGATTTTGTTTGTTCTTTCTCTAGTTGCTTTAGGTGTACGGATAGATTGTTTATTTGAGATTTTTCTTGTTTCTTGAGGTAAGATTGTATTGCTATATTTTACCCTTTTAGAACTTCTTTTGCTGCGTTGCATAGGTTTAAGTTTGTCGTGTTTTCGTTGTCATTTGTTTCTGTGTATTTTTTGATTTCCTCTGATTTTTTCAGTGATCCATTGGCTTCTTAGTAGTGTATTGTTTAGCCTCTATGTGTTTGTGTGTTTTACAGTAATTTTCCTGTAATTGATTTCTAATCTGATAGCATTGTGGTCAGAAAAGATGCTTGATATGATTTCAATTTTCTTAATTTTACATAGGCTTGATTTGTGACCCAAGATGTGATCTATTCTGGAGAATGTTTCATGTGCACTTGAGAAGAAAGAGTATTCTGTTGCTTTGAGATGGAATGTCCTATAACTATTAATTAAGTCTGTCTGCTCTAATGTGTCATTTAAAGCTTATGTTTCTTTATTAATTTTCTGTCTGGATGATATGTCCAATGGTGTAAGTGGGGTGTTAAAGTCCCCCACTATTATTGTGTTGATTTCCCCTTTTATGGCTGTTAGCATTTGCCTTATGTATTGAGGTGCTCCTATGTTGGGTGCATAAATATTTATAATTGTTATATCTTCTTCTTGGATTGATCCCTCGATCATTATGTAGTGTCCTTCCTCGTCTCTTGTAACAGTCTTTAAAGTCTATTTTGTCTGATATGAGTATTGCTACTCCAGCTTTGTTTTGATTTCCATTTGCATGGAATGACTTTTTCCATCCCCTCACTTTCAGTCTTTGCCTTTTGGTTGGAACATTTAATCCATTTACATTTCAGGTTATTATTGATAAGTGTGTTCCTATTACCATTTTCTTATTTGTTTCAGGTTTGTTTTTGTAGATCTTTTTCTTCTCATGTGTTTCCCATAGCTGGAGGGGGTTTGAAGGGGTTCAACACTCTGCCCACCTGGACCCATGCAGCCAGAGGAGGATTTGTCTGGGGTGGTACATGGGCCACCAGGACCCGTGTGTCCCACAGAGGCTTGGGAGGATGGTGCTTGGGTTCACTAGGACCATGCAGCCAGAGGACACATTTGCAGGGGCAGGGCTCAGGCCTGGGATCCATGCAGCCTGTGGAGGCTTTAGTGGGGGCAGGGCTCAGGCCCGGTACCTAGGTGGCCCTCAGAGGCTTTGGCAGGGGTGGGGCCCAGGCTTAAGAACTGCTCTGCCAGAGGAAGCCCTGTTGGGGTGGTGTGTGAGTCACTGGGACCACGAAGCCTGCGGACGCTTTGTGGGGAGCGGAACTCGGGTCTGCCGGGACCTGTGTGGCTAGAGGAGGCCATGGCAGGGGCTGGGCTCAGGCCTAGGACCCCAGCAGGCTCACTAGGTCTTGAAGGGTGGGTGAGCCTTCTCAGGTGTACACCCCCATCACTGTCCAAAGAGGCCGGGCTGGAGGGTGGGGAATGGTGCTGCAATGGCAACCCCACCCCTTGCATGCCACTCAATAATGGTGCCCCACTTCCTTTCCACCCCCCACAGACCAGTCACCGTGCTCCCCTCCGACCCCCAAACCCCTGAAGGTCCCCCTCTGTCCCCCCTCCGTGAGTGGGCCCCCTGAGAGTGGGAACCTCTTATCTCCCCAAGCCCCACCCAGGGGCACGGGTCCCATCCCATTTCCACACCTCTTCCCCCACTCCTTCCTTCCCACAACCCACCAAGTTACATGGGGACACCTACTGTCCCATTACACATCTGAGGTTTCCCACTGGCACCCAGCTGTCACTCTGAGAAAACTGTTCCAGTACACCCCTGTTGTACCTGTAAGGAGACATGAACTCCACGTCCTCCTACTCTGCCATCTTGAATCTACCCCGATCAATCATTTTTTAAAATGAGGTGTATCTAGATTGATTTGTGGATATTGAACCATCCTTACATCTCTGGAATAAATCCCACTTGATCATGGTGTATAATTCTTCTAATGTATTGTTGTAATTGATTCGCAAATATTTTATTGAGGGTTTGTATCTATGTTCATCAGAGACATTGGCCTGTAAATTTGTGTGTGTGTGTGTGTGTTGTCTTTGTCTTGTTGTTAGGGTGATGTTGACCTCATAAAGTGAGTTAGGAAGTGTTCCCTCCTCTTCAGTTTTTCCCAGGAGTTTAAGTAATTGCTTGAGATGTAAGTTTAGATTGTTTATTTGAGATTTTTCTTGTTTATTGAAGTAGGTCTCTATTGCTATAAACTTTCCTCTTAGTACTATTTTTGCTGTATCACACACATTTTTGTATGGCATATTTTCATTTTGATTTGTCTTTAAGTATTTTTTGATTGCTCCTTTGAATACTTTGTTGACCCAATAGTTATTCAATAACATGTTGTTTATTATCCATATATTTCCATTTTTGTTCTTGTGGTTGATTTCTAGTTTCATATCATTGTGACTGGAATAGATGCTTGATATGATTTGTCTTTATTGACACTTTTTACTGAGACTTGTTTTTTCTCCCAACATGGAGTCTCTCCTTGAGAAAGTTCCATGTTCACCTGAGAATGTGTATTCTGCTGTATTTGGACAGAACGTTTGGCATGAATTTTGAAATCCACCTGTCCAATGTTTCATTTAGGACGACTGGTTTTGTTGTTGTTGTTTTGTTGACTTTCTGTCTGCATGATCTAGATCTACCCATTTATGTAAGTGGGGTGTTAAATTTCCCTACTACTATTGTGTTGCTGTCAGTTTCTCCTTTTAGGTCTGTTAATAATTGCTTTATATATTTTGATGCTCCCATATCAAGTGCATATGTATTTGTAACTGTTATGTATTTTTGTTGTTGTTGTTGTTATGTCTTCTTGATGAATTGTCTCCTTTATCTTTACGTAGCACCCATTTTGTCTCCTGTTATTATTTTTTTGACTTCATATCTATTTTGTCTGATATTTGGAGTATCATCTACCTTTCCTTCACTTCGAGCCTATCTTTGCCATTAGACTTAGTGAGTCTCTTAGAGGCAGCATATAGTTGGGTCTTGATTTTTAATCCATTCAACAACTCTGTATCTTTTATTAATGACTTCAATACTCTTTGATAGATGAGGACTTTTAGTACCACAGTTATATCTTTTGTTTTCTACTTGTTGTATATCTCCATTGTTTCTTTTTCCTTGTGTTTCTGTCTGCCATTTCGGTCTGGTGGTGTTCTATGATGTTGTTCTCAGCTTTCTTTTTTATGTTTTGTGTTTTGTTCTAGGTTTATGTCTTGCGGTTACCACGAAGTTTGTAGAAAATGTCTCATAAAACCAACTATATTCCTTAAAAACAAAATTCTTGCTTCCTACATCCACTAGGATGGCTATAATAATAGTTATTTTTTTTAAAGAAGAGAGTAAGTGTTGGCAACAATGTGGAAGAATTGGAACACTTGTACCTTGCTGATAGGAATGTAAAATAGTGGAACAAAATTTGGTGATTCCTCAAAGGTAAGCATGGAATTACTATATGACCCAGAACTTTTACTCCTAAGTATATACCCAAGGGAATAGAAAACAAGTGCTCAAATATATGTCTGCACATGATCATAGCAGCACTATTTACAAATAGTCAAAAGGTGGAAACCTGAATTTCCATCTACAGATGAATGGATAAACAACTTGTAGTGTACGTTAACAATGAAATATTATTCAGCCATAAAGGGTTTAAATACTGACACATGCTACAATGCCGATGAACTTTGAAGACATTACATTAAGGGAAAGAAGCTAGTCACATAAGGTCACATGTGTGTGATTCAATTTATATGAAATATCCAGAATAAATTAATCCATAGATGCAAAAAGCAGGTTGGTGGTTGCCAAGGGCTGGGAGGAGGGAGGAATGGGAGTAACTGCTTAGTGGGTACAATGTTTCCTTTTGGGATGATAGGAATGTTTTGGAACTATATAGAGGGATGGTGGTACAACATTGTGAATATACTACATGCCACTGAAATGTTCACTTTAAAATGGTTAATTTTATAATGTTATGTGAATTTTACCTAAAAGTATTTTTTTAAATTGCAAACTACATAAAATGTTTTGCTAGAATGGTTAAACAAATTATGACACATCAAAACAGTGAAATATTATTCAGCCATTAAAAATTCAAGGATGTTTTAATGACATGGAAAAATGCTTACAATATAGTACTAAGCAAATAAATGCAAATTGTATTTGCAGCATTTTACTAATTATATTAAGTAAAATGTGCACAGAAAAGACTATAAAATAAAAGTAAACTAAGATGTCTGTTATAAAAACAAATGTCTCAGAGATAGGATATTTTTTTTTCTGCTGATAGCCTCTTATCTCCATTTACCTAAAGGGGTTGCATCCTTCTCCTCTTATCCCTACATGTTTTTGTTGTCTCAAATTATCCCTTTTTGTGTTGCGAGTTTGTTACCAAATTGAAGTAACTATAGTTATTTTTTGCTGCCTTTTCCCCCTTTAACTTTCATGATATTATAAAGTGTTTAAAAATGTTTTCTAACACAGAATTACAATTTTCTGACTCTGTGTATTTATCAGCTTACTCAACATTTTGTGTACATTTGCTTTTTTGTTTCTGGTAGAAGAGCTTATTTCAACATCTCTTGTAAGGCAAGTCTAGTGTTGATGAAGTCCTCCAGCTTGCGTGCTTTTTCTGGGAAGGCCATTATTTCTCCTTCATATCTGAATGATAACTTTGCTGGATAGAGTATTCTTGAGTGACAGTTTTTATCCTTCTGCCTTTTGAGAATGTCATTCCTCTCTCTCCTTGGCCTTTAGAGTTTCTGCTGAGAAATCTGCTGATACTTCAATGGGTTTTCCTTTGTGGGTTGCCATCGTTTTCCCTGGCTGCCTTCAAGATTATTTCTTTATCATTGACTTTTGACATTTGACTTTTAATATAACATGTCTTGGGAAGGTTTTTTTGTTTGTTTGTTTCTGTTTTGCTTTGAGGTAATTCAGTGCCCTCTTAGTTTCGTGGACTTGTATATTTAGTTCCTTCCCCAGGTTTGGGAGGTTCTCAGCTATTATTTCTTTATTAAATAAATTCTCTGCTCCCATCTCCCTCTGTTCTCCTGGGACACTGATTACCCTAATGTTGCCTAATGTTAAGAGTCAGATAGTTCTCTCCAGGTTTCCTCATTTTAAAAATATCTTCTCTTTTTTCTTCTAGTTGTGTAATTTCTAGACTTATATTTTTGAGGCTGATTCCCTCTTCCATATGGTCTGCTCTGTTTTCAATGTTTTCTAAGCATTCTTTATCTCATTTATTGAGTTCTGCAGCTCCAGAATTTCTGTTTGGTTCTTTTTTATAGTTTCAGTCTCTTTGATAAAGTATTCCTTCTATTCATTAATTTTATTCTTGAGCTCATTGAACTACCTTTTTGAGTTTTCTTGTAGCTCCTGGAGTTCATGACAGCTATTTTGAATTCTCTTCAGTTAGATTATAATATCCCATGACTTTAAGTATCTGGAGAATTGTTATTTTCTTCTCCTGGTACATACAGCATTATTGTGGTTCTTCAGGGTGCTTGATGAGTTGTTTCTCTGCTGGCACATTTGAAGTAGTGAACACTTCTTTTCTTTTTGGGTAAAGTTTTAAAAAAAATTCTATCAATTCAATATGTTAGATATTAGAGCCCTTTCTTTTGTTTCCCAATGTGTGGCACTATAGCACAAGTCTTTGGTTCCTCTTACCTGAGCTGCCTTGGCAATTTTCACCCTCCATCCTCCAATATCAGAGGTATCACCTAGCACCCTCATTATCACCACTTGTACCTCCAAGGTTGTTGGTGCCTTGCTGCTTCTGGTGTCACTGGCATTGCAGCTGAGGCACCAGGATGGTGAGCTCTCCTGCTGAGTCACAGACTCTGCCACTGGTAGGGGGATGGGCATGGGGCTGGTGTATGGTAGTTCTGGGCCACCAAGTTTGTGGGTGCTTCTGCCGCATCTGTTGTTGTCAGGTTCTCAGGCTCTGCCATTATTGTGGGTGCCTCTGTGGTTGGGGGGCTGGGATTTCTGGCACCCTCCCCCTGGTGTTGTCTCTTCTGTGTGTTATAGTCCACTCTCCTTTAGATATACCTATGTGTGGAATCCTCCAGCATCCTGATGTGTTGAGCAGAGGCACCTTTGTTGAGTTGTGGATGTTTTTCTGGTTGTAGATTGAAAGGGAGAGACAAAAGGAACATCTCACACCATCAAGACACGGCTGTCACTCCAGTGGGCAGTTTGTTGATGAGTCAGAAGGAAATCTTTCTTCTTCCTGTTAGGGTATGTAAGCTGCAGTGAGCAATATATGCATGAGAGCTTCCACTTCTGGGCTTCCCTACTCCATTTTAAATGAATTTTCCTTTATTCATTTTCCCCTTTTGATCAGGATCTTTCCTTGAAAGCATTGCCAACCAAGAGTCATGTTATACAATTTTAGTGGAATTGTGTTTTGTCCCTAAGCAGCAGGAAGGATTTTTCCAGGATGTCATGTCCCACTATGGATGAAAAATGCACATGTTGGAAACTGTTGAGGTCACACTTGAGTAACAAGGATGGGAAAAAGGGAAAAGTTTCAGGCTTTTCCCTTACTAGGTCTATACCTTATCAAGGTTGTGAGTGTTGAAGATCATCTCGAAGCACTGAGCTAAAATCACCCCATTAGGTGCATCACTTCTGCTGAGATTTAACAACAGTCATTTATTCTTTTTTTTTTTTTTAAACATCTTTATTAGAGTACATTTGCTTTACAATGGTATGATAGTTTCTGCTTTATAACAAAGTGCATCAGTTATACATATACATATATCCCCATATCTCTTCCCTCTTGCGTCTCCCTCCCTCCCATCCTCCCTATCCCACCCCTCTAGGTGGCCACAAAGCACCGAGCTGATCTCCCTGTGCTATGCAGCTGCTTCCCACTAGCTATCTATTTTACGTTTGGTAGTGTATATATGTCCATGCCAGTCTCACACTTTGTCCCAGCTTACCCTTCCCCCTCCCCGTATCCTCAAGTCCATTCTCTAGTAGGTCTGCATCTTTATTCCTGTCTTGCCCCTAGGTTTCTCTGACCATTTTTTTTCTTTTTTTTTTTATATTCCATATATATGTGTTAGCATACGGTATTTGTTTTTCTCTTTCTGACTTACTTCACTCTGTATGACAGTCTCTAGGTCCATCCACCTCACTACAAATAACTCAGTTTCGTTTCATTTTATGCCTGAGTAAGATTCCATTGTATATATGTGCCACATCTTCTTTATCCATTCATCTATCGATGGACACTTAGGTTGCTTCCATGTCCTGGCTATTATAAATAGAGCTGCAATGAACATTTTGGTACATGACTCTTTTTGAATTATGGTTTTCTCAGGATATATGCCCAGTAGTGGGATTGCTGGGTCATATGGTAGTTCTATTTTTAGTTTTTTAAGGAACCTCCATACTGTTCTCCATAGTGGCTGTATCAATTTACATTCCCACCAACAGTGCAAGAGGGTTCCCTTTTCTCCACACCCTCTCTAGCATTTATTGTTTGTAGATTTTTTGATGATGACCATTCTGACTGGTGTGAGATGATATCTCACTGTAGTTTTGATTTACATTTCTCTAATGATTAATGATGTTGAGTATTCTTTCACGTGTTTGTTGGTAATCTGTATATCATCTTTGGAGAAATGTCTATTTAGGTCTTCTGCCCATTTTTGGATTTGGTTAAAAATGATTATACAGAATAATATGAGGAGCAGAATAATGACCCCAATTTATATAATAGTCTTAAGCCAGGAGCCCGAACCTGAAGGCAATCAGCTAAAGAGGTCAAAGGACCATTGATTGCAGGTGACAGCTGGCAAAGGTGGAGGTGTTTTAGTTGAACTCATACAGTTATAGTTGAAGAAAAGTTGACACCTGGCTGTAGCAGCCTGACCCACTGGGTAATAACAATAAGCTTGTGGGTATAATCGACAGTGGCATTTGGGGTCAAAGAGAAATTGGTTATAGGTAGGACCAAGGGAACTACAACATCATGAACAGATCAGAGTTTCTCATAACAGATGCAACAGTCAAAAAGGTTTCTCCCTTTTGGAAATAAGGTAAGAAGCAACTGGAAGAAAAAGGAATACCGGCCTGGTCCAATCATCTTGGGGAAGCTGTCTCCTATGCCTGTCATCTGCTTCAATTCCTGGAGATCTTTTCCAGGTAATCAGTTGGTGTGCAGGTTCAGTCAGGGTTTGGTGCTTTCTTTTCATGTGATACATGGATCCTAGAGTCTATTTTTTTGGAGTTTGGTGGCACATGGTTTGGTTACAAGTGCCTGATATGGGTCTTTCCAATGGGGTTAAAGGGAGTTTTTCTGGAGGTGTCTTTCCTAATAGATGAAATCTATGGGCTGCAAGGTGTGTTTAAGGTTTTCATCTCCCAGGAGTGTGCTGTAGAGAGATTGCTCTCCGAAAGCATGGTTATTCTCAATGGAAGCAATTAGGCCTTTGCAATGTTGAAGTATATCTCCTTTTACTAGTTGTGGACCAAAGGGTGACAGTTTATGGGCTCCAAAAGGGGTAGAGAAGGAGTAATGGCAGTGTTTTTGGCCGGGGTACATGAAGGGTCGTTATAGATTTTGCCAGTTGAGTCTTAGTGATGTTGGTACTAAGTTATTTAGATAGAGGATTAAGGATGGTTAGCACAGTGAAAGTGTTGTAAAACTGACCACTCTCATCAATGCCCTTGATGGTGATGAAAATTCCTTGGCCACAATGCAGTTTTGGCAGGAGGCAGGGAGGTCCCAGATAGGCATGATCTTTTCTAGTAGGATTTTAGCCACAGAAGTAGCTGTAGCTTGTCTACAAGGGAAGGCTTCAGTGCAGTGAGAAAACATACAAACTATTACCAAGACATATTTACATCCATGAGACAGAGGAAGCTGAATAAAATCCATCTGCCAAAACTCAGTAGTCCATTGGGCAATTTAAAGTGTCCAGGAGCAGTGTGGATAGGTTTTCCTGAATTATATTTTGTGTAGCTGGGGCAAGCAAAGTAGACATTCTTTGCAGCCTTGTTAATATTTCCCCACTAGTATTGGTTCATTCATGTTATCATTTTATCAGTAGATCAGTGATTCTATTGTGTGTACAATAGCTGGTAATAGGAATTTTAGAGTCTCTGACAGGATTGGATTATTATTTGGCCCAACTCAGAGTTCTTTCTTTTATTGAATCAACAATTATTAGATTTCCAATATCACTTTTTTTTCCCCTATGGCCAATTTTGGACATCTCTAGTCAGTTTTTCTAGATTATCAATTGGGGGAACATCCTTCTGTACCTTTTGGTTATTGATTTTCAGAAATATCAGTGAAGTGGTTTCCTTTAGTGTCCATGGAATCAATTTTGGAATGCCCAGGGAACTTGAAAATAGCCAAAGCAGCTGGCAGAAGTATGGCACCAAATAATTCCTGGACATAAAGACCCTTTTAAATTGTGTCCCTGGTGGAAGTGAGGAAGTCTCGCTCTTTGATGATCTACTCCAAATGCATACTTACTGTCTGCCCTTGACTAAAATGCAAGACTGAGCAAGTGTGGGTACTTATAGGCAAAATAGGAGTTTGCAGGGACCAATGCAGAGGATTATAAGGCCCTGAGTCTTGAAGTTTTTTGCTATGGGCTTGATGACTTGCAGCTGATCCAATAGGGCAAATGGTTAGTATCCTTAAAATTAACCGTACTGACATTAAAGATGGAGCAAATAAAAGGTGAAGGATCATTTGATTCACCTGGTTGGCTATTTTGGCTGCTGCTCTCAAATTCTAGAATTGTTTGCCCTTTTAGGGAGAAAGAAATTCCAGCATGATATTTCTCTAAAAAAAAAATCTTGTCACAATAAATGGATAGAGGTAGAGGAATTAAGGAGAAAAGGGTGCGTATCTCTCAAAGGGCCTAAACAAAAGGGAATAGGTTCAGAGGCAAAACCTATTGAGGCTTATTAGAGATCCCACTCTTTAAACCATTTTAGTACTCCAAGGCAGGGGGCTGTATAATAATTTGAAAAGTCCCTATAGTTTCTTGGAGTCCTGGAATTGAGGGTTAGGGGGGCATTTGGAATGGCTAGCAAAAGGGTAAAAGCACCTGGACGCTTAAGTTTGTAACAATTTTTCTTCCAGTGTCCTGGCTTTTTGCAGCAATATCAGAGACAAGGAGGGGTTTAATTTTGTTTCGGGACCTCCATTTGTTGGAGTTGAAAATTGAGGATTTTAGTAGTCTTCCTTTTGGTTGAATCCTCTAGGTTGAGGGTGAGCTGATTTGCTATATTAGCTAAATCTGGAGTGAACATTGCCTCCCATTCCATCCTTGTTCTTTTAATTAGAAGAGAAAAAGCCCAGTTCAGACCACATGGAGTTGAATGCTACCTGTGTCGATTCAACATCCATAGGAAGGCCAGGATTTTCCTTAAAAAAATTTGGAGCCATTATAGTCATCACGAAAGAGCTCACTGGGTTCCTGAGTACAAGCTTGAATTTACTTTAATTAATAGCTTTTGGGAAAGATCTGGGATTGCGAGGTGAAGTCAATTAGTGATTGCTCAAGGCTAGTCATTTAAGAAAGCAGGGGGTTAGTTTCATTTGCAATTCTAGAGATCTTTTCAGGATTATCCAAATTAGCTGTTTTCAAACAGTGTTGGGCTTGGCCTTTGCCGCTAAGCATGTGACCTATCTGGTCTAAATCTCAGAAACCTGGTTGGTGTGTCTTGGTCACTATATTAAATTTCTTGGCAAATCTATGAGGACTTTCAGTAACTCTAGGAAAATCTTTGTCCATGGTTTGTAGTTTGTTCCCTTACTGTAGGGAACATAGGAAATTAGGAACTTAGCATTAGGATCCTTAGAGGGTCTAATTTTAAAGGAGCAGGTTTTATAATGGGTAGGGAGTGACTTGGGAAAAACAGGAAAGTTATGGAGCCCAAGAGGACAGGAGAGAATATAAAGCAGTCTCGGAAGGTTTTTGTTTTTTGGTTTTTTTTGGTCTTCTTTCAGTATTTTATTCAACTTGGTTGATTTAGAAATAATATTTTATAAAGAGGCAATTTTAGATTTCTGAATATGCTTGGAAGCCTCAAGACACCCATTGAAATAGCCATCCCGTTCAGCTTGTTTTTTTTTAGAGCTGCAGTCTTCTAATTTGGTTCTAAGAAAAGCAAGTTTGGGGAGATCAAAATGTTTCCATAATGGTCACTGGAGTTCTAAATTCCTTTTGGTTGAGTTGATCCAAATAGTTAAAATTGTACATGAGGAGAGACCCTTGTTTTTAAAGAAAGCTACCAGGTTCCCAGAAGGAGGACCCAACAGAGACCCAATTCAGCAGTTTGGGATTCCATTATACAAAAAGCGCTTCAAAGAAAGAAATGGGTACTCTCCAGAAAGGAAAAAGCCTTCAAATAGATCCTGGATAAAGTCAGAAAGCTCAAGCAAGAGGAGGGAGCTCAAATCCAAGAGGAGACAGTGAACTGAAAGGAAAAAGATGACTCATGGAAGCAGAGAGCACAAAGGACTGGAGGTCTCTAATTCCTCAGGGTTTTTCTTCTTGGGATCCCACTTCTGATCATCATACAATGTTGACCGTAAAAACAAAGCCAGTTATTTTACCAGCAAAATGGGTTTATTCAGAATAAACAGAGAATAGCAGAGAATTGCAATTTGGGACAAGCAAAGTATGGCACACCATAGGCAGGTCTGGAGAACAGAGGGGAGGGGAGACATTTATTTAGAGATAAGAACTGTAAAATCTGTCTTTATGAACATTCTATTTAAAGCCCTGCACTAAGAGACTTGATCAATCTTTAATATGGCTTCTATTAGTCTGAGGCTAATCCCTGGGAAAATTTAGCCGCTTTTTAAGTTCCTTTCTGGAAAAGCTCAAGGCTATCGAAAGAACTTACTATTTGTTCTAGCCAACACCTGAGATTGGCCCTCAGCCTCTGTTTCTTAGAGCATTTATTGAAAGGGTTTATTTACAATTCTGAAGCATTCCTCTGTCCCTTTGGGATGTACTTGCACTTTCTACAACACAGAGTATCTTTCTCAAGACAGCCATTACTTTGAAATGTTTATTTTTTTATTTTTTAATTGAGGTATAGCTGGTGTGCAATAATACGTAGGTTACAGGTGTACAGTATAATGATTCATAATTTTTAAAGTTTATACTCCATTTATAGTCATCATAAAATATATTCTCCATGTTGTACAATATATCCTTGTAGCTTATTTTATACATAATAATTTGTACCTCTTAATTCCCCTACCTTTAATTGCCCCTCTCCTCTCCCCACGGGTCACCATTAGTTTGTTCTGTGGCAGAGCAGGATGGAGTGGGGCCTGTGCACATGGTCTCTGTGGCAGCCCTGGGCACCCCAGCCTGGGTTGTGTGTCTTTTGGTGGGGAGGAGGGTTGGGTGCCAGCCAGTGGGGTTTGGAAGGTGGACCCGGGGAGGGGAGAGCTGTGGGTGGTGGGCGGGGAGGGCTCCATGGCCAGGAATTTTGGTGGACGAGGACCAGACCACCAGGGAAGTGGGGTGCCATTGTTGAGTGGTGTGCAAAGGGCAGGGCTGCCATTGCAACACCAGTCCCTGCCCACCAGTCCGGCCTCCTTTGGCAGTGGTGGGGGTGCACAACTGAGAAGGCTCACCCACCCCTCAAGCCCCATGAGCCTGCTAGGGTCCCAGGTCTAAGCCCCGTCCCCACTAAAGACTCCTCTGTCTGTGAGAGTCCCGGACTTGAGTCCCACCCCCGCCGGGGCCTCCTCCAGCCACATGGGTCTCAGTGAACCTGAGTACCACCCCCCAGGCCTCCGTGGGCTGCATGACTCCTGGTGGCCCACCTGCTGCCCCTGATAAGGCCTCCTCTGGCCCCATGGGCCCTGGCAGGCCTAAGCTCCACCCCCATCCATGGGATACGCAGGTCCCGGTGACCTGCACACCACCCCAACAGGATCTCCACTAGCTGAGCAGGTCCTGGGCCTGGGCCTCCCTCCTGCCAAGGTCTCTGAGGGCCACGAGGGTCTCGCCACCCCTGACAAAGCCTCCTGCAGCCACACAGGTCCTGGCCTAAGCCCCACCCCCATGAAGGCCTCCTCTGGCCACAATGGTCCAGTCAGGCTGAGCACTGCTCCCCTCCAAAGCCTCCTCCAGTTGCACCAGCTCTGACAGACATGCCCACTGACGTGTTCACCCCAGCCGGGCTTGTGCAGGCATGTGTGTTCTGGGCCAGATTCAGGAGCAAACGCTGGTGAGAGGAACATGCACAGAGTTCAAGCTGACACAGTGGGTGCAGAGACCTACCTAGAGGTCTGGGAGGCCCTCCAGGGCAGGCAGGGGTTGGATGTAACTCACTGTGGGGAGAAAGACACTGATAGCAGAAGCACCAAGAAATTTCTATTTTTTTTAATTAAAAATAATTTTTTGCTGTTGTTATGTTTTCTTTTCTTGTCATTTCATTTTAATTTTTCTAGTTTTATATTATTTTTTATTCTTTTCTATCATTCTGCTCCTTTTTGTTTGCCATTTGTTTTTTGGTTTTGTTTCTTTGTTTTGTTTTTTTTGTTGCCATGCCATGTGGCTTGCAGGGTCTTGGTTCTCAGGCCAGAGGTCGGGCCTGATCTCCTGTGGTGGGAGCCCTGAGTCCAAGCTACTGGACTAACAGAGAACTTCAGGCCCCAGGGAATATTTATCAGTGTGAGCTCTCCCAGAGATCCTCATCTTGGCACTAAGACCCAACTGCCTGCAAACTCCAGTACTAGATGTCTCAGGCCAAACAACCAGCAAGACAGGAACACAGCCCCACACAACAACAAAAATGAGGTGACAAGTAATATGTTACAAACAAAGGAGCAAGGTAAAAACCTACAAGACCAAAAACATCAAGAGGAAATAGGCAATCCACCTGAAAAGAATTCAGAGAAATGATAGTAAAGATGATGCAAAATCTCAGAAGAAGAATGGAGGCATGGATCGAGAAAGTACAAGAAATGTTTAACAAGGACCTAGAAGAACTAAAGAACAAACAAACAGAGATAAACAATGCAATAACTGAAATGAAAAACACACTAGAAGGAATCAATAGCAGAATAACTGAGGCAGAAGAACGGATAAGTGAGCTGGAAGATAGAATGGTGGAAATAACTGCTGCAGAGCAGAATAAAGAAGAAAGAATGTAAAGAAATGAGGACAGTCTCAGAGGCCTCAGAGACAACATTAAATGCACCATATTTGAATTACAGGGATCCCAGAAGAAAAGAAAAGAATGGGTCTGAGAATATATTTGAAGAGATTATAGTAGAAAATTTCTCTAACATGGAAAGTAAGTAGCCACCCAAGTCCAGGAAATGCAGAGAGTCCCATACAGGATAAACCCAAGGAGAAACACTCTGAGACTCATAATCAAACTAACAAAACTTAAATTCAAAGAAAAAATATTAAAGGCAGCAAGGGAGAAACAACAAAAAACATACAAGGGAATCCCCACAACTTATTAGCTAATTTTCCAGCAGAAACTCTGCGGCCCAGAAGAGAGAGTCCAAATATATTTAAAGTGATGAAAGGGGAAAACCTACAACCAAGATTATTCTACCCAGCAAGAATCTCATTCAGATTTGACAGAGAAATCAAAAGCATTACAGACAAGCAAAAGATAATTCAGCACCACCAAACCAGGTTTACAACCAATGCTAAAGGAATGTCTCTAGGTGGGAAACAAAAGGGAAGAAAAAGACCTTCAAAACAATTAAGAAAATGGCAATAGGAACATATATATATCAATAACTACCTTAAATGTAAATGGATTAAATGCTCCAACCAAAAGACACAGACTGGCTGAATGGATCAAAAAAGGAAATCCATAGATATGCAGGCTAAAAGAGACCCACTTCAGACCTAGGGACACACACAGACTGAAAGTGAGGGTGTGGAAAAAGATATTCCATGAAAGTGCAAATCAAAAGAAAGCTGGAGTAGCAATACTCATATCAGAAAAAATAAACTTTAAAATAAAGACTGTTATAAGAAATAAGGAAGGACACTACATAATGATCAAGGGATCAATCCAAGAAGAATATATAACAATTATAAGTATTTATGCACTCGACATATGAGCTCCTCAATACATAAGGCAAATGCTAACAGCCATAAAAAGGGAAATTGACAGTAACACAATAATACCAGGGGACTTTAACACCCCACTTACGCCAATGGACAGATCATCCAGACATAAAATTAATAAGGAAACACAGCTTAAGTGATACATTAAACCAGATAGACTTAATTGATATTTATAGGACATGCCATCCAAAAACAGCAGAATACACTTTCTTGTCAAGTGCACATGGAACATCTTCCAGGATATGTTACATCTTTGATCACAAATCAAGCCTTGGTAAATGTATGAAAATTGAAATCATATCAAGCATCTTTTCTGACTACAATGCTATGAGATTTGATACCAGTTACAGGGAAAATAACTGTAAAAAACACAAACACATGGGGCTAAACAATATGCTACTATATAACCAAGAGGTCACTGAAGAAATCAAAGAGGAAATCAAAAAATACCTAGAAACAAATGGCAACAAAAACACGACGACCCAAAACCTAGGGATGCAGCAAAAGAAGTTCTAAGAGGGAAGTTTATAGCAATAAAATCTTACCTCAAGAAACAAGAAAAATCTCTAGTAAACAACCTAACCTTACACCTAAAGCAACTACAGAAAGAAGAACAAACAAAACCCAAAGTTAGTAGGAAGAAAGAAATCATGAAGATCAGAGCAGAAATAAATGAAATAGAAACAAAGAAAACAACAGAAAAGATCAATGAAATTAAAGCTGGTTCTTCAAGAAAAACAAAATTGATAAAACTTTAGCCAGACCTATCAAGAAAAAAAGGGAGAGGACTCAAATCAATAAAGTTAGAAATGAAAAGGATAACTTACAACTCACACCCCAGAAACACAAAGGATCATAAGAGACTGCTACGAGAACTATATGCCAATAAAATGGATAACCGGGAAGAACGGACAAATTCTTGGAAAGGTACAACCTTCCAGGACTGAACCAGAAGAAACAGAAAACCTTAGTTTAATACTATACCAACACTATGCTCCCTTATAGTTCTGTACTGCCACTTAAGTTGTGATTGGCACAAATAACACGCTTATACATTACCAATTAGCAAAGATTTACAAGAATCGTTTTATGCATGTATCTTTTGTGTTAGCAAAAAGTGCAGTATTACTGGCTTTTATATTTAACCTATGTAGTGACCTTCACAATGACTCTTCATTTCTTTGTATGCTTTCAACTGCTATCTCATGTTCTTTCATGTCAGCCTGGACTACGCCCTCTCAGCATTTCCTGTAGGTCAGGTCTACTATTGATGGATTTCTTCAGTTTTAATTTATCTGGGATTGTCTTAATTTCTTTCATTCTTAAAAATATATTCCTGAATACAGAGTTCTGGGTTGACACTGTTTGTTTATTTTTTCAAGATGACTTTGATATTTAAATAATCTTAAGTATGTCATTCCATTTCCTATTCCGGAAGTCAGAGCTTAGGGTCCTCTTAGTTACTTTCTGAGCATGTGTTCATGCATATGAGTCCCACATGGCCTTCCAATTCCCCAACTTTAAAATTTCCTCTCCCTCCCCCCACTCCGGATTCCTGACTTTCCTTTTCCAACCTCTTTCTTCCCAGGTCTGGAGGGCTGTGATTAGTTTTCCCAACTATTGTTCCCTGTGCCTGGCTGCTGGAGGCAATACTTTTCTTTCTAAATGGTATTAACTCAAGTACAATTGTTATAAATTTAGGATGTTGATTATAATCACCAGGGTAATTATCAATGAAATAATTAGATATGCAGGAAGGTAAGAGTGGAAATCAAAAAGGCATACTAGGAAAAATATCATTTAATCACATAAGAGACTAGTTTTGGAGGAATTGAGAAACTAAAAAGGTATAAGACATACAGTAAATTAATTATCAGTATTTACTTTAAATTTACATGAACTGAACTCTCCAATGTTGACTAAAAAAAATGCACATGAGAGTTGTGAGTTAAGTTTTATTAGGTGCAAAATGAGGAGATACCTCTGAGAAACTGCTTCAAAGAAATAGAGGGGAAGATCAGTATTCTCTTTGATTTTAATGAAGGAGGGTATGCGTAGTAAGTACAGATTTTGGCAGAAGCTTGCTGCTACTCCCAAGGAGCAGACGTCACTCTTAATAATTTTAGTGCTGGCCAACTTCCTGGGCCCACTTGTAAGGATGTCGTGACAATCCCCCCACCCCCTCACCCTTGGAGATGCTGACCCAGTGGAGCCTGCAGCGCCCCTACCTGAGTCGTCCATGGCCTGGATCAGGACACTGCCATCCCCTGCCAGGTATGGGCTGGACAGGCGGCCAGGGGCAGATTTTATCATGTGGGAAACCTGATGCAACTGGTTCTGCCTGAATGGACAGCCTGAGGAAAACCCACCGCCCCAGAGAGCCATGACACAGGCCTATTCCAACCCTGGGTACAGCTCCTTCCCTTCCCCCATGGGCTCAGAACCAAGCTGCAAGGCCTGTGGGGCCCACTACATAAGCATGGCCAAGAAGCAGACCTGTTTGGACTGCAAGAAAAATTTCTGCTTGACCTGTTCCAGCCAAGTGGGGAACGGCCCTGCCTTCTCCACCAATGCTTCTGAGCCACAGCCTTTCAGTGAGAGGAGCTCATGAAGATGAAGGTAAAGTAGCTGAGAGACTACCTCAGCTTCCATGACATCTCTACTGAAATGTGCCAGGAGAAAGAGGAACTGGTGTTCTTGGCCAGCAGCCTGTAAGCTCCCAGGAGGTCTGGACTCACACCCCGACCTTGTCCCCAGACTTCCCCAAGCAGTGGGACTTCCTGACCCAGAGTCACACCAGCACAGTACCTCCTACCTTACCCAGCCTCCCTTCTTCACGCCAGCCCAGGCTGGGGATCGGCAGCAGGCGAGTGGACATGTGTCTCCAGGACCACGAGGAACCTGGAGAGCACAGCCAGAGCGCCTGCTGCGGATGAGACCCAGACTGTTGATGCAGAGAACAGCTTCATCCGAGGCCAGAAGACCTCTCGGTATCACTTGACTAACCTGGAGGACATTGAAGGTCTAACTGTGTGGCAGCTCGAAGAGGTACTGGCTCATACAGGGCTGCTGTGAGAAGTGAGAGCTGATGGAGAGGGTGACACAGCTGGGCAAGGATCAGAAGGGACTCCAGCACCTGGTGTGTGATGCTGAAGACCAAAACAGGGGAGCAGTGCCATCCAGCCTGGAGGACAACCTGTGTCATATCTACATGGACTCACCCATCAACTGTGTTCTGCTGGAGTGCGGCCACATGGTCACCTGCACCAAGTGTGGCAAGCACATGAAAAGTGTCCCATCTGCTGGCAGTATGCAATCTGAGCCGCACACGTCTTCCATCCCGAGGGCTTGTACCAGCTTCTTGAGTGCCTTATAGGGACATAGCTCTAGGTGTCTGAGTCCATAGTTGGCCAGCTTGCAGAGGGGCAGACTAACAAGAAAATTTGCAGTGTTCCCAAGACCAGGGCAAGCAAAGATGCTGTTTCACCTCTGGGCATACCAGTCTTGCTTCAGAGATACACTTTGTGGCTGGCAGAGCTGGAGGCCAGTGGGAACTGGTACAGATCTCACAAGCAAGTCCCTGTTTCAATGATCTTGGGGTGATGATGGTAACTGATGAAGAGAGGACTTTCCAGAATTTGGACCATATCTTCCTCCCTTCCTCTGAGAACTTAAACAGTTTCACGCTTCCTCCTGTAGCCTGCCAATCCCCCTGTGTGCCTCTGTTTCAACCATCAGCCATTTTTACCCTGGTAGAAATGGCTCTCTTCTTCCCCATCACATCTGGATTCGTTTCTGTGCTTTAACTGACCTTTGCTAAAGTCTCTTGCTACATTACCTAAAATTCGTTTGTTTCTTCAGACCAAAACTTTGCTAGCTTACCAAACCAATAGTGATCCTCCTTAGGGCAGAATTTGAACAGGTAAACTTATTTTTGGTGAGAAATGAAACACAAATGCTGTTGAAAAAACCTGAAGTCATTAACAGTTGCTTCTTTAAGTGAAGGGATTGAAAGCTATCAGCCTCCTGACCTGACCTTGAGAGTCAAGAAAACATCTGGCCTTCAAACTGCTGGGAAATTCCAGCCTCTGCGCAAGAGATGGTACATGGAGCATCTCTGCTTCTTCTCTTGAGGCCTGACTTTGTGCCATCGTTAAGTTTAGTTCATGACTAAAGGGAAAGTTTTGGGTGGAAGCAGTGGTTTTCTGCTTGGCTTTGGATGTGAATGTTTTATTTCAAGTGACTTACATTAAGAATTTCTCAGACTTTCTTGCGTGTTAGAGCAAACTCAAATCTGCTTTTTTTGTTTTGTTTTGTTACAGAGCTCTGCTTTATAATTTTGTAATAAAGTTTCAACATAAAAAATAATTTTAGTTCTTTTCTAGATATAAGGAGATGCAAGAACTTGGGTTCATAAAAATATTCTCCTGAAAATATTTAACTCTCTGAAGGCCTGTTCTGCCAGTTTCTCCCAGAGCACAGAGTGCCTCATTCCTGATCTCCACCCTGAACTCCTTTCAGGGGGTGTTGTAGGTCAGCAACTGCAGTGGCCAGTGACCTAATCCTTGTAGTGCCAGAAGGCAAGTGACAATTTATAGTTGGCACCAATCAAAAGGCAGATAATGGCAGAATGTATTTTTAAAAGAGTAAAGAAAAGACAAAGAAAACATGATTCAGTTATGCATTGTCATCAAGAAATTCACTCTAAATGCAAAAGGTATTCTCCATTATGATGCAAAGATACAATGCAAATAGAAAGCAAAAGTGAGCTGGGGTTGTTCTATTAATATCAGAGAAAACAGAATTTGGTTAAAGATACTTACAAGAGAAAAGGATATTTTTATTGATAAAAGAGTCAAACCATTAACAGGAGTTCACAATGATAAACATATATGCACCTGAATCTATGATGCAAATAGTGACAAAAAAGGGGATGTTCTATAATCATAGTTGAGGGCTTCAATACTCCATTTTCTATTATGAATATAACTAGAGATATCTAAAAGCAGACAGGGGACTTGAACAACACAACACACAAACTAGACTTAACAGATAATTATGTATACATATATCATATATACACACACATACAAATATGTCAGTACGTAACAACAGCAGAATACACATACTACTCTAGTACACATGGAACATTCACATCATAGACCAACTCATATGTAAGTCCCCCGAAAAGACTCAGTGATGTTTTAAAGTTTGAAATCATAGAAAGCATATTCCATGACTACAATGGAATGAAACTAGGAATCAGGGGGAAAAAAAAAATCCATGACTCAAAAGTTGGTTCTTTCAAACCATTAAAAGAGTACAAAAACTTTTATCTAGGCTGACTAAGAAAAAGAAAGAGAAGACTCAAATTACAAAAATCAGAAATAAAGGTTGGGGGCATTACCATCTACCATGCAGAAATAAAAAA
Source organism: Balaenoptera musculus (assembly GCF_009873245.2). Taxonomy (NCBI): domain Eukaryota; kingdom Metazoa; phylum Chordata; class Mammalia; order Artiodactyla; family Balaenopteridae; genus Balaenoptera; species Balaenoptera musculus. Next base: position 724,821 of record NC_045807.1, read on the forward strand.
ATTTACAAGAGACTACCATGAGCAGTTATACTCCTATGAATTACATAAATGGGATAAAATGGACATACTACTAGAAACACAGAAACTACAAAAACTGATGAAGAAAGGAACAAGAAATCTTAGACCTATGAATTAGAGATAGAGTACAGTAAGTAAAAAGATTGAATGAATATCAAAAACCTTCAGAAGATTCTGACATCACCAATATGGTGACAAAGTTTGTTTCACTCCCTCTCTCAAGAAGAACAACAAATAACTATTCAATATGAGACACCACTGAGAGGATCCTAAATATTGGGGTGATACTGAAGCACCCCATTCCTCACAAAGGCCAAGACAGACTTGCATTAGAAGGTAAGAGAAGTGACTACACGTTAACTGCATTGCCCTTCCTCCAGCTCAGTGCGGCACCACAAGGAGAGGTCTCCCCTGAACCCCTGGTTTCTTCAGTAAGGAAAGAGAACCTAGGGTGACAAACCCCTCTCCCCAGCATTGTAAGTTGCTTTGCAGGAACTCCTACTCTGATCTTGCACCATGAGGATTGCAGGGAAATTTGCATGGCTCAACCACTGGAAATCTGACTGTGACAAAGTAGGGAGGAGGGGCTTGCAATGACCAGCAAAGAGATCTTGGCAGACTGAGTCCATATCTGCAAAGCCCAAATATAATATAATCCTAAACAGCAGCTTTGCTTATTTACAGACCAGGTTAAGTAAGCACTCTGACAGGGAACATGGTGAGTTGGGATGCAGATCTGCCTGCTTTGGAGCCTCAAAGGATGCCAGTCTTAGAGCCCAGTTTTCCCTTACCAAAGCAGGAAACTGAATCACATCCCCACCTGCTGTGGACAGTGTCTTCTGTCACCATCTGACCAGAAGGACTGCCAACAACTCCTGGAAGCCATAGGGCTCAGCAGCACTCATGCCTAGACTTGACAGGGCATACCTATTAGACTACAGAGCAAAGCCTGTACTGGTCCTGGAGCATTTCTGTGCTATACACAATCAGCGAGGTTAATTCATAGCCAAGGCTGAGCGTAGCTCCTGGCCCCTCCCACCTAGAAAGTCTGTTGGAAAAATTGAGAGTTGTCTGAAGTAGACTCTCCACCTCCCACACAGGCAAGTGAGATAAGACATTGCCCACCCGCTGTGGAGAATGTTTTCCCACACCATATGACCAGAAGGGCTGAAGACAACTCCTGCTGTAGCCCAGTGGCTCTTGAGCCAAGGGGTGGGCGGGTGGAGCCAATAGTTTGCAGAGCAAAGCCAGTGTCTCTGTTCAGTCAAGGAACTTGGGGTGAAAGTCGGCTTGATTTAAGGCAATACACAAGTGAATTTACTGGCATTAGAGCTGCTTCTCCTGCTGTACCTAGGTAAGGAATCTAATTTGTATCCATGCTTTTCACTGAATATAGCCTTAAACATGTCCAACCAGGAAACCTTACTTGGGAATCTGCATAGCCCATTCAACAGCCCTTCAGGCAGTGGCACTCAAAACGGGAACAGAGCCTGCAGCTTCCCCACCTGCAAAACTTATGGCCTCATCCAATGAGGGAATTTAGTTCACATTCTGGCCATACACGCTGGTCCCCATACAACAAGCTGTACAGGTCCTGGGAACCATCTTGCTGCCCTACTAGAGTATGGAAGCTAATTCATACCCCATCAACTACTGAATAGAGTACTCAGTCCTAACTATCTAGTAAGCCTGATCAGAGAATCCAGGAAAATATGTGGCCTATCCTACAACCTCACTTGGGTAGGGAGACTACCAGCAGTCCTATCCAACTCTTCTCAACCAGTTGCACAATGAAGATCTTTGTTAGCAGAGCTGAAAGAGTTGTCATGTCCCATAGACCATAATAACAGGTGGCACATACCCAAGCAGAGACACCCAGAAACCCAAACTTAGCTAACTGGTGAAGAACTATGTCTGCCAAAAATAACCTGTAATGTATAGAAGAGGAGCCTCATTACTCAAATGTGCAGATATCAATATAAGGAATCAAGGATCACACACACAAAAAAAACTAGGTAAGTTATGTCATCAGAAGAAACTAATAAACTCCAGTAACTGATCATAAAGAAATGGAGATCTATGAACTTTCAGACAAAGAATTCAGAATAATTCACTTAAGGAAGTTTAGTGAACTACAAGAAAACTAAATAGTTGTCTATTTAGTTGATACACAACTAAATAAAATTAGGAAAATAATGCATGAAAAAATGAGGACAATAACTTACGAGAAAATATTTAAAAACCAAACAGAATCCTAGAGCTAAAGAATAAGATGACTGAACCGAAGAATTCAATAGACGTCTACAATAGTAAAATTAGTTTTGCAAAAGAAAGAATCACTGATCTAGAAGACAGGACATTTAAATTTATCCAGCCCGAGGAGCAAAAAGGGGGGGGAAAAGGAATTTAAAAAATGGGATAATATATTTAAATATTAAGAGGGGAAAAAAAACTGTCAACCAAGAATACTACACCTGGCAAAGCTACTCTTCAAACATAAAGGAGAGATAAAGGCTTTCCCAAATTATCAAAAGCTGAGGAAATTCATTATCACTAGACCTGCCTTAGAGAGTTCTTTTAGTCAGTGTAAGAGTATACTAATTAAAATTGTGAAAAAAAATCTGAAGGTAATGTAAAACTCACTGGTAATAGTAAACATAGAGTCAAAATTGGATTTTCTAACATAATAATGGTGGTGTGTAATTCTCTAACAGGTTTACTTGAAAGAAAAAACATCACACATTAAAAATCACCATAACTACAAACAGAAAACAATTAACAAAATGGCAAATAGTACCTACCACCATGCAACTTGCCTATCAATAATTACTTTAATCAAAAATGAATTAAAATCTCCAAAGACCTGCAATGGCTGAGTGGATTAAAAGCCAAGTTCCAAAAGTATGCGAGCAAATTTTAACAACAATGAAACCTAAACAGGAGTAACACACTTATATCATAAGATAACATATTTTATTATATTTTAATATAACATACTTACATTATGAAATAGATGTTAAACTAAAAATGGAACAGAGAGACAAAGAAGGTTTATATATAATATTAAGGGGTCAATTAATCAAAAACATGAAACAACTGAAAATATTTATGCACTCATCCTAGGAGTGCCTAAATATATGAAGCAAATGCAGACAGAACTAAGAGGAGAAACAAACAGCAACATAATAATAGTAAGTGAGGATAATACTTGACTTTCAACAATGTATATACACTATCCAGACAGAGAATCATAAAGGAGTAGCAGAGGGCTTCCCTGGTGGCGCAGTGGTTGAGAGTCTGCCTGCCAATGCAGGGGACACGGGTTCGAGCCCTGGTCTGGGAAGATCCCACATGCCACAGAGCAGCTGGGCCCGTGAGCCGCAATTACTGAGCCTGCGCGTCTGGAGCCTGTGCTCCACAACAAGAGAGGCCGCGATAGTGAGAGGCCCGTGCACCGCGATGAAGAGTGGCCCCCGCTTGCCACAACTAGAGAAAGCCCTCGCACAGAAATCAAGACCTAACACAGCCATAAATAAATAAATTAATTAATTAATTTAAAAAAAGAGTAGCAGATTTCAACAGCTCTATGGATCGAATGAACATAATAGATATGTGCAGAAAATTCTATCCAACAGCAGCAGAATACACATTTTCATCAAGCTCATAACATTTCCAGGATAGATCATATGTTAGGGCACAACACAAGTTTTAGCATATTCAAGAACTGAAATCATGCCAAGTAGCTTCTCTGACCATAATGATATAAAACTACAAATCAATAACAGAAGGAAAACTGGAAAGCTTAGAAATACAGAATATTAAGCATTCTCCTGAAAAACCAATGGCTCAAAGAAAAAAGTTACAGAAATAAAAAGTACCTTGAGACAAACAAAAATAGGAACAATATATAAATATTTATGGAATGCAGCAAAAACAGTTCTAAGAGAAATGCTTATAGCTAAAAAGGCATATATCAAGAAAATAGAAGTTTCTTAAATAAACAACCTAACATGATACCTAAAGGAACTAGAAAAAGAAGAACAAACTGAGGGCAAAGTAGCAGAAAAAGAAATAATAAAGACTAGAGCAGAACTTTAAAAACAGAAATATAATAGAAAAGATTAACAAAACTAAGAATCGGTTCTTTGAAAAGATAAATAAAATTGGCAAAACTTTAGCTAGACTTACCAGAGAAAAAAGAGAGGACCTAAGTCAACAAAGTAATAAATAAAAGTGGAGACACTACAGCTGATACTACAGAAATATACAGAATCATAAGAAACTATTAGGATCAACGATATGCCAACAAACTGGACAACTGATACAAAATTGATAAATTCTCAGAAACATACAACCAGCCAAGATTGAATGAGGAAGAAAGAGGAAATCCTAGCTGACCAATAGCAAATAAGGAGATTGTATCAATAATCAAAAATCTTTCAACTACAACAAAAGAACTCAGGACCAGAAGGCTTCATCAGTGAATTCACCAAACATTTAAAGAATTAATACCAATTGTTTGCAAACTTTTCCAAAAATCTGAACAGAAGAGGATACTCTCAAACAAAATGTGAGGCCAGCATTACATTGATATTAAAGCCATATAATGGCACTAAAAGAAAAGACAGCTACAGACTAATATTCTCAATGAATATAGTTGCAAAAAATTTCAATATAATACTAGCAAATGGAATTCAGCAGTTTGTGTTGAGCAGTTTAGAATTGTAAGCAGTGAAGTACAATTGTCTCTATTTGCATATAACATAATTTTAGATGTATAAAAATCTTAGAGTCCACCAAAAACTGTTAGATCTAATGAACAGATTCAGTACATTTGCTAAATACAAAAGCTATATACAAAAATCAGTAGTGGATCTATCCACTATCAATAAATTATCTGAAAAAAATCTTAGTCCATTTACCCTAGTATCATAAACAATAAAACACTTGGAAATAAATTTAACCAAGAATGTAAGTCTCTATATTGAAAACTACTACACTTTGATAAAAGTAACTAAAGAAGACACAAATAAATGGAAACATAACTTGCGTTTATAGATTGTAAGAATTAATATTATTAAAATGTTCATATTACCCAATGTCATCTATATATCCTTTGCAATCCCTATCAAGATTGCACTGGCAGTTTTTATTAATGTAAAAAGAATCTTTAAATTTTTATGGAACTGCATAAGTCTCTGAATAACCAAAGCCATCCTGAAAAAGAAGAACAAAGATGGAGGCATCAAAATTCCTGTTTTCAAACTATAGTACAAAGGTATAATAATCAACACAGTATGATATTGGCATAAATATACATAGGCCAATGAAGCATAATTAGGGTCCCCAATAAACACATGTAAATTCCGTCAAGTAAGATTTGACAAAGGAGTCAAGAATACTTAATGGAGAAATATAGTGCTGGTAAAATTGGATAGTCAAATATAAGATAATGAGCTTAGACCTCTATATTACTCCATTCAGAAATAAACTAAAAACCAATTAAAGTCTTAAATGGAAAACCTAAAACCATAAAACTCCTAGAAGAAAACATAGGCTAAAATTTCCTTGACATGTCTAAGCAATGATTTTTTTTTTGATATGACACCAAAATGAGAGGCAACAAAATAAAAAACAAGTAGGGTTACATCACACAAAAAAATCTTTGGCACAGCAAAGGAAACTATATACTACATGAAAATGCAATATATGGAATGGGAGAAAATATTTGCAAATCTTATATCTGATAGGGATTAGTATTCAAAATATTAAGAACTCATACAACTTAATAGCAAAAAGTAGTAATGCTATTTTAAAATGTGGAAAGAACCTGAATAGAAAATTTTCCAAAAAGATATTTAAATGGCCAATTATTACTTATTTAAGTGGCTTCTACTCCAACAAATGGGGAGCAGAACCCATCCCTGTCCTGTGACAGCCACTGAGCAAAGAGGAAGCCCTGTCCAACATCTAGTTCAGGCTCTGTTCACCACAACACTAAGCACACCCTTAGCAAAAGGAGAATTGCCAGCATGCTCCGAGAAAAGACGTGGTAAGTATCCTTACCAAAAACATCCCTTGCACTGAAAATATTAGACTCACACAGGGACACTTCGACATAAAAACAGCCTTTCAAGACTATGGTAGATAACTGTTTCTCCTAAGTTCATAGAGACAGAGAAAATAAAGTAAAATAGAAAAGCAGAGGAACAGCTCACAGTTAAAAGAACAAGAGAAATCCCCTGAAAGAAAGAAAACAGTAAAACAGACCTCTCTAGTCTACTAGACCCTGAGTTAAAAAAGGAGGTAATAAAAATGCTAAAGTAATTAAGGAAGATCATCAATAGAAATGCAGATTACTATAACAAGAAAGTAGAAATTATAAAGTGGAAACAATAAAGGGTAGACAACTCAACTGCCAAGATAAAAACTGAGCTAAAAGTAATGAATAGCAGACTAAATAATGCAGAAAAAAAAATAAGTGGTCTTGAAGATAGAATAATGGGAATATACCCAATCAGAACAGCAGACAGAAAGACAAGTGAAAAAAATGAAATGAAAAGAAAATAAAGAAAGAAATCAATATACAAGAACATGGGATAATATAAAGCATACAACCTACACATAATAGGGGTTCTAGTGCAGAAGGAAGTGAAAAGGGGATTGAAAATGTACTTGTAGAAGTTGTAAGCTGAAAACTTCTCAAACTTAAAGAAGGAAACAGATATCCACGTATGAAAAGCACAGTGTCCCAAATAAGATGAACTTAGACCCACACCAAGACACACCATAAATAAAATGGCAAAAGTTAGAGATAAAGAGAGGTTCCTAAAAGCAGCAAGAGGAAAGCAAAGAGTCAGTTACAAGTGAACCTCCCCAAGGTTATCAGCTGATTTCTCGACAGGAACAGAATATTGAAAAGTCTTCTGTAAGTAGAAAGAAGCAAGAATCTATAGAAAAGGGAATAACACAATAGGAAAGGCAAAACTACAAAAGGATTGATCACTTAAATAAGTCAGTTCATAGAGTGAAAAAACAAACAAAAAACTGTCCATGTGATTATAATCACAATTAACAACAAAAGAATAAACATGAAGATGTAGACGAGGACATCAAAATCACAAAATGCGGGGAAATGTACTCCTTTAGAATGTATTTGAGCTTATGTGGCTATCAGTCTAGGGCAAGAAGATACAGTTATGGGTTAACATAGTTAAAAACCAGGGTAACCTCAAATCAAAAAGCATACAATAGATTCACAAAAAACAAAAAAGAAAGGAACTCAAGAATATTACAAAAGAAAAGCATTAAACCACAAAAAGAAAAACAGAAGCAGAAAGGAACAAAGAGCTACAAAATCAACTGGAAAACGGTTTAAAATGGTAATAAATACATATTTATCAATAACTACTTTCAATGTCTATGGACTAAATGCTCTGATCAAAAGACATAGAGTGGCAAATTGGATTCTTCTTAAAAAAAAAAAAAGAAAGAAAAAAAAAAAAAAAGAATTTACAACATCCTGCCTACAAGAGACTCACTTTAGGGTGAAAGATACAGACTGAAAGTAAGGGGATGAAAAAAAATATTTCATGTAAATGGTTGTGACAAGAAAGTGAGGGTAGCAATACTCTTATCAGACAAAATAGACTCTAAATCAAAGTCCATAATGAAAGACAAAGAAGGACACTATATGATGACAATGGGATAAATACAAGAAGAGAATATGATGCTTGTTAACATATATGCACCCAATATAGGAGCACATAAATGTATAAAAAATGCTAACAGAAAAAAAGTGAGAAATGGACAGGAATACAATAATTGTAGGAGACTTAACTCCCCACTGATATCAACGGACAGACCTTCTAGATGGAAAATTAATAAGGTAACAGAGATCCTAGATAACACAGTAGCATAGCTGGACTTAATTGATATGTGCAGGACACTACATCCAAAACAAGAATACACATTCTTTTCAAGCATGCATAGAACATTCTCTAGGATTAATCAAATACCAGGACACAAAACAAGCCTCAACAAATTTAAGAGGTTAGAAATTATTTTAAGCATCTTTTCTGACCACAGTGCTATGAAACTAGAAATCAACCATAGAAAGAAAAACAAGAAAGAAAAAAAAAAGATTACATGGAGACTAAACAACATGCTACTGAAAAACCAGTGGGTCAATACTTAAATCAAAGAGGAAAACAGAAAATACCTTGAGACAAATGACAAGGAAAACACAACCTTAGAAAACCTGTGGGATACAGCAAAACCATTCTAAGAGGGAATAGCAACACAGGACTTCCTCAACAAACAAGAAAACTCTCAAATAAACAACCTAACCTGTTACCTAAAAGAAGAAAAAACAAAACCCCCAGTCAGCAGAAGGAAGGAAGTAATAAATATCAGAGAGGAAATGAAATAGAGATAAAACTAGAAAAGTTCACTAAAACCAAGAGCTGATATTTGAAAGGATAAAAAAAAATTTTTTGTGAAACTTCTCGCCAGGCTCACCAAGAAGAAAAGAGAGAAGACCCAAATAAAATAACAAATAAAACAACAAAGAAAGAAAGGAAAGAAAGAAAGAAAGAAAGAAAGAAAGAAAGAAAGAAAGAAAGAAAGAAAGAAAGAAAGAAAGAAAGAAAGAAAAGAAAGAAAGAAAGAAAAAAATACTACAAACAATTACCTGCCAACAAATTGGACAACCTAGAAGAAATGGACAAGTTTCTAGAAACACACAGCCTGCCAAAATTGAGTCAAGATGAAACAGATCATGTGAACAGATCAATCACTAGAAGTGAACTAGAATGTGTGAGGAAAAACTCCCTGCAAAGTCCAGCATGGGATGGCTATACTGGGGAATTCTACCAAACATACAAAGAAGTCGTAACTAACTTTCTCAGACTATTCCAAAAGACTGAAGACAAAGAAACACTCCCAAAGTCACTCTATGAAACCACCATCACCCTGATAGGAAGACCAGACAAAGACGCTGCAAAAAGAGAAAATTACAGGCCAATATCTCTGATAAACATAGATGCAAAAGCCTCAACAAAATATTAGCACACTGAATCCAACAATACATAAAAAGGATTATGCACCATGATCAAGTTGGATTGATTCCAGGGTCACAAGGATGGCTCAACATATGCAAAGTAATCAGTGTAATACACCACATCAACAAAAGAAAAGAATAAACCACATGATCATCACAATATATGCAGAAAAAACATTTGATAAATTTGAACATCCATTCAGGGACCATATCTCAACCCAATAAAAGTCATTTATGACAAACCCAGAGCCAACATAATACTCAACAGTGAGAAATGACATCCTTCTTGCTGAATTCTGGAACAAGACCAGGATGCCCACTCTTACCACTTCTGTTCAAAAAAAAAGAAAGAAAGAAAAGAAAAGAAAGAAAAGAAAAATAAATAAGTAAAATCCAGATTGGAAGGAAAGAGATAAAACTGTCATTACATGCAGGTGGCATGATACCCTTTATAGAAAACTAATAAAATAATTCACCAAGGTAGCAGGATAAAAAATTAATATACAGAAATAAGTTGCATTTCTTTCCACTAACAATGAAATATCAGAAAGAGAAAGTAAAAAAGCAATCCCATTTCAGATTGCATTAAAAAAAAAAATACCTAAGAATAAACGTAACCAAGGAGGTGAAAGACCTAGATATTGAGAACTGTAAAACATTGTTAAGGGAAATTGAAGATGATTCAAAGAAATGGAAAGATATCTCATGGTGTTGGATTGAAAGAACTAATATTGTTAAAATGGCCACATTACCCAAAGCAACCTACAGATTTAATGTGATCCCTATCAAATTACCCATTACTCTTTTCACAGAACTAGAACAAATAATCCTAAAATTTACATAGAACCACAAAAGAGCCAGATTTGCCAAAGCAATCCTGAGGAAAAAGAATAAAGCTAGAGGCATAACCCTCCCAGACCTCAGACAATACTACAAAGCTACATTAATCAAAATGGCATGGTATTGTCACAAAAACAAAAATATACATCAATGGAACAGAATAGGGAGCCCACAAATAAACTCATACACCTATGGTCAATTAATCCTTGACCAAGGAGGGAATATATGCAATGGAGATGAGACAGTCTCTTCAGCAAGTGGTGTTGAAAAATCTGGAAAGCTGCATGTAAATCAATGAAGTTAGAACACACTGCATACAAAAATAAACTCAAAGTATTTTAAAGCACTAAATATAATGCATAACACCATAAAAGTCTTAGACAAGAACAAAGGCAAAACATTCTTGGACATAAATTGTAGCAATATTATCTGAGATTAGTCTCCCAAGGCAAAAGAAACAAATGCAAAAGCAAACAAATGGCACCTAATCAAACTTAAAAACTTGCACTGCAAAGGAAACCATCAACAAAATGAAAAGACAACCTATGGAATGGGAGAAAATATTTACAAACAATGCAATTAACAAAGGATTAATTTCCAAAATACACAAATAGCTCATTCAACTCAGTATCAAAAAAAACAACAACACAATCAAAACATGCACAGAAAACCTAAATAGACATTTCTCTGAAGAAGTCATACAGATGGCCACACAATTGTCAACAATGACAATTATTAAAGAAATCAAAATTGCAATGAGGTATCACCTCACACTGGTTAGAATGGGTACCATGAGAAAATCTACAAACAACAAATGCTGGAGAGGGTGTGGAGAAAAGGGAACCCTCCTACACTGTTGGTCGTAATGTAAACTGGTGTAGCCACTATGGAGAACAGTATGGAAGTTACTTAAAAAACTAAAACGAGAGCTACCATATAATTCAGCAATCCACTCCTGGGTATATATCTGGAAAAGATAAAAACTCTAATTCAAAAAGATACATGCACCACTTTGTTCATACCAGCACTATTTACAATAGCCAAGACATGAAAACAACCCAAGTGCCCATCAACAGATAATTGGTTTAAGAAGATGTGATATATAATACATAATATATATTATATATAATGAAATACTACTCAGCCATTAAAAAGAATGAAATATTGTCATTTGCAGCAACATGGATGAACATAGAGGTTGTCATGCTAAGTGAAGTAAGTCTGACAAAGACAAATATCATATAATATCACTTATATGTGGAATCTAAAAAATAATACCAATGAATTTATTTACAAAACAGAAACAATCTCGTAGACACAAAAAACAAAGTTATGGTTACCAAAGAGGAAAGGTCAGGGCGGGTGGAAGAGGAATATATTAGGAGTATGAGATTAACAGATACCAGCACCATGTATAAAATAGATAAACAACAAAGATTTACTGTATAGCACAGGGAAATTACATTCAATACTACAGTCAAAAAGAAAAAACCCAGTTATTGATATATTAGATTTGTGTTTATCTCTTAAACAGTTCTAGTTTCCACCTTACACAGAATAATCAGGGTGAGCAGAAAAACCCAAAAGTGAAATAAAGAATTTTATCAGTTATAAAAAAAACTTCTTTTGTAATAACCTATAATGGAAAATAATCTGATATATATATCTGAATCACTTTGCTCTACACCAGAAACTAACACTACTGTACTTCAAGTTAAAAAATATATAGGAGATGTAGTACCTCTTTTCTCTTTTCTTCTTAGTTTCGAGTATTCTCTCCATCTCTCTTTTTTTTTTTTTTTTTTTTGAGAGAGAGAGAAAATGTAGAGAATTTTATGTATATATACATATATAATTCAATGATATATATATAATTCAATGATATATATATTCATTTCAAGTTAATTTTTGTGATTGTATGTCATATATATATACACAATAATATATATACATACAATCACAAAACTTACATACAAATACATATGACACACAATCACAAAAATTAACTTGAAATGAATTAAGCACTGAAAAATGAAACTTAAAGTAAGTAAACTCTTACAAGAAAATATAGGAAAAAAGCATTAAACATTGGACTTGGTAATGACTTCTTGGATATAACACCCAAGGTACCGGCAACAAATCAAAACTAGATAAAAGAGAAAACATCAAACTAAAAAAGTTCTGCATAGCGAAAGACACAACAATATAAAAAGGCAACTTGACAAGTGGAGAAATATTTTCAAAACACATATCTAATAAGGGATTAATATACAAAATATGTAAGGAACTCAATAGCAAAAAATAAAAATAACCCAGATTTTAAAATGGGAAAAGTATGTGAATGGACATTTTACCAAAGAAAACATACAAATGGTCAACGGAGACATGAAAAAGTGCTCAACATCACTAAAAAAGGAAATGCAAATTGTAACTACAATGATATATCACCTCACAGTTGTCAGACAGTTATTGTGAATAGAAGAAAAACAATTGTTGGCGAGGATATAGAGAAATTGTAAGCCAGGGACACTGTTGGTGGGAATGTAAAAAGGTGCAGCATTATGAAAAACAGTATGGGGATTCTCAAAAATGAAAAATACAACTATCATATGATCCAGCAATCCCACATCTGGATATATGTCCCAAGGAGTTGAAATCAGAGTCCTGAAGAGATATATGTACTCCCATGTTTATTGCAGCATTATTCACAACAGCCAAGATATAAAAACAACCTAAATGCCCATCAGTGGTTGAATGGATGTGTTACATACACATAACTGAATATTATATTTAGCCTTCAAACAGAAGAAATTTATGTTTCATATTTATGTGATGACATGCATTACTGTGGCTAGTGAAATAAGCCAGTCACAGAAGGACTAATATTGCATGATTGTGCTTACACGAGGTATCTATAGTCTGAGTCATAGAAACAGAGTAAAATGGTGGTTTTCTTGGACTGGAAGAATGGAAAATGCAGAGCTGCTATTCAGCTATACCAGTTGTCAGTTATGTAAGATGCACAAATTCTAGAGATTTGCTGCACAGCATTGTGTCTATAGTAACAATATGACATTGTATACTTAAAATTTTGTTGAGGTTGATTTAGTTAAGTATTTTTACTGCAATAAAAAATAGAATAAAATAATATTTATGCAGAAATCCATAGGCCTTAGAATGGCTAAGATAATCTTGAAATGATTAATAAAGTGAAAGGAACTATACTTTTGATATTAAGCCTTATGATATAATTTTATTAAAAATAGAGGCTATAATTCCATCCATGCTGCTCCACTCAGATCCAAAGAGTTTCTTTAGTCTCACCAAGTGCACATCCTGTTGCTCCTAATTCTAAAAGTGGTCCTTGTGGTGGTTATGACCATTGTTTTGTAAGGCTTGATCTCAGCCCAGGGTGCCTCAGACATGTCCAGTGCCTCCAGAATAAATGGAAAGAGTTTGGAACATCCAGGAGGAAAAATTCCTTTATCAAACACTGACGTGTATAATTCCGGAGCTGGTTTTCTGCGATAATTCAGAATTGCCTTCTCCTGCATGCCAAGAGTGCCATCATGCTATTGTTGCTGCACCCCTGGAGAGGCCTCTGAAATTTCTCATGCCACAGCCTCTATGCCAATAATTCCTTTCATGAATCTCCATCACTCTGCACTAATAACGTCGTCCTTTCAAATAATAATAAATTTTAAAAGAATAAATAGAAATAACTCCAAAAAATGCTTAACTGATTTTTTTTTTTTTTTTACAGTATTGCAAAACCACTTCCACTTGAATGGAGTTAAGTCTTCAGCAGATAGTGCTAGAGCAGTTGGGTGTCCATAGGGAAAATGATTGTCCCTCCAAATCTCACATCTTACTAAAAATTAGCTCAAAGTAGATCACATAATTAAATGTAAAACTATACACTTCTAGAAAATAAAATGGGAAGAAAAATCTTTGCCAACAAGAGCTATGAACAGAATTCTTGACTTGACACCAAATGATTCATTAAGATAAAATTGGACCTCATCCAAATGAACTTTTGCTCTGCAAAGGACTATATGAAGAGGTAAAGACAAATTACAAGCTGAGAGAAAATATTTGCAGACCACATATCTGACAAAGGACTAGTGTCTAGAAAATATAAAGAACACTTAGCACTCGATAAAAAAATCAAATTAAACAATGATTGTAATTATATTAATTATGCTTGTATGGTTTCTGTAAATTGATGCTTTATCATGCTTTAACATTTAAAGATGGCTGTCAACTTTATTAGGGACATGAGATGTTCACCTGGTCTTCCCCACACTATTATTCAAGTATGAGTTCACAGGAGCACTACTTTTAAAGAGTGCTAAATAATCCAGAGCATCTTTTCTTGCTTTGCCTCCTCTTTCCTGTGGAAATCATAGCAGAGTGCTCGCCCATAGTTTTTCCGTCTCTCTCTCTCTCTTTCTCTCCTTCTGCGTCATGACTGACCCCGGTGTTTTCCCACATTGTTCTGCATGGTATACTGTTTTCCCCGGGGAGCTGTGTGTGGGAAACTTCTAAGATTTCAAGAGAACATAGATCAAATCAAGATTTCTCCTTGATCTATGTTTGGGCTCCCTATATCTTAATCAAAATTAAACTATGATGAAAGCAACTGGCATAGTGAACTTGACGGAGTGGCCCTAGACCGAGAAGAGATGCCGCTACACTGCTCTTGCTTTATATGTGGGTTTTGCCAGACAGCAGATGCCACTTGCACAGGCACCACTGTTTGCTGCCATTTTTGTGCTTTGACCACTGCTTCAGTTTGTTGTTTGTACAGCTGTTGCCTCACCTTCTCACTCAAAATCGTGAAACTTTTAATTAGAGTTTTCCCCATGTGTTCCTCTGAGACAACCCATCTTGTTACTGGTAACTTTGAGATCAGGGTGGACAAAATTCTGAGACACTTCATCTTGTTACTGATACCCAAAAGGGAGTGGGGTGGTACTTCTCTCCAAGTGTCTTATGACAGGCTTAATCAGCCAACCACACAGCACTATCTAGACCATGCATCACTTTACTCAGACAACCTTTGATGATTTATCTTTGTAAAAGTACTGAGACAATTTATAGACTGGTCCAGAAATGGTGGGAGAGTATCCTCTGGGTTGTTTAGGACTCCCAAACAGAATTAGTATAAGGACACTCCCCTCACAGACTAGCAATGACACACCAGCAGGGACAATGGTGTCATAGCTGCCATCTGTTATGTTGTTGATTTGCCTGTATCAATGTGCCCTATCCCCTGGTCTGGTGTGACACGTGGGATTCCATCCATGGAGACTAGAGGCATAAAAACTCATGGAGAGAATAGGAGTAGGAGGCCTTCTCCTAAAATTAGTTCCTCCGAAAGCGTGTGCTCAAGTTATAAACTCCCTGAGGAGTGCAAAAACTTCAAGCCAATGTGTCTGGAATTTACTGCTGCTGCATATTAGAGTGCCAGGGATCTTTTGCTAAAATCTAAGGGGATCAAAGACATTACCAAAACAGAGGGTATCTTGACTCTCCTGATGTTGAGCCAAATCTCTCTTAGGTTGATTGGGACAATCTAAAGCGAAGCAGCCAGCTGTGAGCAGAGACACAGAAGACTACTAGTTAATCTGATATATTTTTCATGTGTAAAAACTGTTGAGGACAGGCCACAGATACAGAGATGAGGAATTTCACCCATCTTGAGACTTCATTATCTGGGATTTTGTTTAAAAAGACAATTGGAAATGAGTCTGTACTCTTCTTTACCATGTAGCCTGAATCATGGCTCTCAGATCACGAAGTGAGACTAACAGCCAGTCTAACCCGAAACCCTAAAATGTGCACCTTACTAAGGGAGTCATGAAGTTTCCTCTGTCAATGCTTATGCAAGACAAAAGTGTATCCTGCTCACGTGGGCTGACCCTGTAAAAGCAGAGCCAAACCCCAGGAGGAAGGTGAAATTGAGGAGAGAGAGAAGAGTGTCAGAGCATTACAAGGTAGAGCCTCTAACCTTCAATTATTTTGCATTCAGCTTTTATGTCATGGAAGATGGTCCATCCTACTATTATTGTTATTACCACTGAAAGAGATGCTCCCTAGAAGACTCTCCAGGATGCCTGTGCACAGGACATCCTGAAGACTCTGAAGCTATTTCAAAGCCTAACACAGACCTCTCAACACAGAGTAAGGATTGTTTCTCCAGGGTGCCCCACCTAATTACGGTGCTGTTCTACTCTCCCATATTGCGTCCTTTCACATTTTCCAGGAAGACTTGGAGTATGCTCACCATGAAGGAGATCCTGATCAGACTCTGAAGTACACACTTACCACCTTCCCCCTCATTAATTCTTCAAAATGCCAATCTTGAGGTGGCCCAAAGAATTCTTGGCCTCCCTTCTGAGGCAATAAACCAAAGCTCATGTAGTAACTGAGAGAAGCCTGAGACTGCCTAACAATTTAATTTCTGGCCTGCCAGCTTTGAAGGTCTAACAATTACACAAGGTGCTATATAAATTTCAACTCAGTCCACAGTTACAGCTCCCTTGGGACATGGCCTCAGCCACCACGAGGGTATGAGGTGTTCCTGCAACAGGAGAACCCCAGCCCAGTATCCCTTATCCTGACTTACTGCTAGTGATGACCTAAACTTCCCCTAGGAAAATGGTGGCTTTCCAGTGTGTGTCCTACCACCTAGGGCCAATCACTCAGACACAAATTTGGTGCTTCATTGCAGCAAACTAATGATGAATATTTTATTGGTCTTTTAGACATGGGCATCCAAGTTATAGTTATTCCCACACATTGTGCTCCCTTTATAAAACATGGGACACACACCCAATTTACTACAGGCATACTTGAATGCACCATTAAAGGAATCTAAATTAGCCCTACATTTAACCACTGGGACAATTAAACTTACTAAGTTGCCACGTGTGATGGTCCGTTTCTTTCCATTTTATGCACAGAACTCTATTATCAGCCAAGTTCTTCACTGGAGCAAAATAAAATCTTCAGTTCTCATGGTGCAATCAAATACGAAACTGTGTCAACACTTTGCAATCTCTTCTGAAGCAAAGTACTATGGCAATTTGGGCCCACTCTCATTAAAGAGCTGATTCCTGAGGATGTTCTAATTCCTACTACCCTCCCTTTCAGTTGCCATATTTGACCTATGCTAAAAATACATGTGAATGACACCTTCAGTAAACCATCACAATTTACAGTGGTTCCACCAACTAAAGCACCAGAATCCAATATTATCTGAGAATACTGAAGACATCCAGAGAATTCTGCATGATTACCTTGTAGTCACAGATCTGGTCAATATGTTTTATTCAATTCTTATCTCCAAGTCCTCATAGCCACAGTTAACCTTCACATTTGAAGGCATGTGTTCATTTGCTTTACAATAAGTTATGTAACAGTCTGGTTGTGGCACATAACATCTGCCAACAGAATCATAATTCACTGCTCCTTCACATATACACCTGTGGTACTATGCAGATGATATTCTCTTAAAGGGACTCATGGAGAAGGCAGTGGTCCAACACCTTCACCCACTTTTGCAACACCTTCAAGACAGAGGCTGGGCTGTTAGCTTCCATATATACAAATTCTTGGGCATTATGCATCCTAAAGGTAAAAACAATTCCAAACACTAACAACTAACAACTCATATTATCAAAACCCCCGCAAACACTTAAATAGGCAAAGTCTCCTAGAAATGTTTACCTTTAGGAAATAGCACATCACTAATGTATCTATTATACTCTATCCATTATATCACATCACTAAAAAAATAAATGCTTTCCACTGGGGATTCCCATAGCAGCACACCCTTGAATAAACACAAGCCAGCCATCAGGATTTGTCTCTGGTCCTGCTGGAATCTGACTTCTGAATTAAGCCACTGGCCACCAACATATACCATGGCTATTGGAGTTTATGGACCAAGCAGAGTCCTAAATGGCTGCACAATAGGCATTAGCCTAGTGACTGTTGTGTGTTTACGTGGGCATGGGTTGTAGCAGGAAAGGGAGGTAAAAATGTGTTGGGTTAGCAGAGAACTCACATGGCAAATAAGAGGAGATGTGCCCAACTGACTTGCATGGCTAAACTTGGAAAAGATAAAATTTCTGGAATCAAGGAAAAACAAAAGTTTTTAGAATATTCTTTTTACTTAACTGACAATTTTAGGGTTTATTAAACCCCCAAATTTTCTTAAGTGGGAAAGTTCTTCAACACTTTTTAAAAAGAGTTTCAAATAGAGCTACCATATGATCCAGCAATCCTACTCCTGGGCATGTATCCAGAGAAAAACATGTTTCAAAAGGATACACACACCCCAATGTTCATTGCAGCACTGTTCACAATAGCTAAGA
The DNA here is from genome assembly GCF_009873245.2 of Balaenoptera musculus. Lineage (NCBI taxonomy): Eukaryota > Metazoa > Chordata > Mammalia > Artiodactyla > Balaenopteridae > Balaenoptera > Balaenoptera musculus. The sequence continues at coordinate 743,124 of NC_045807.1, forward strand.
CATGGAAACAACCTAAGTATTTAACGACAGATGAACAGATAAAGAAGATGTGGTACATACATACAATGGAATATTACTCAGCCATAAAAAAGAATGAAATAATGCCATTTGCAGCAACTCAGGTGGACCTACACAGTATTATGCTTAGTGAAATAAGTCAAACAAAGACAATTAATCTGTATTATCACTTATATGTGAAATCTAATCTAAAAAATAAAACAAATGAATACATAAAATAAAACAGAAACAGACTCACAGAGTGCAAACTAATGGTTACTAGTGGGAGGAGGGGAGGGGCAAAATGGGGTATGAGGTTAAGAGACACCAACTACTGCATTTAAAATAAATCAGCAACAAGGATATATTGCACAACACAGGGAAATATAGCTATCATTTTGTGATAACTTTAAATGGAGATTAATCTATAAAAACATTGAGTCACTATGTTGAATACCTAAATCTAATAAAATATTATAAATCAACTACACGTCAATAAAATGTACTCAATGGAAGCAGCTATTTTATATTTTATTTTCTAATTGCAATTAGTTTGCATTTGACTTTGTTATATTATCCCAAATATAATATGAAAGAAAACATCCTATTAAATTGGTGCTAATTAGTTGTCATTAACTATAGTAAAAGGACTTACTAAGAACCAGAGAATAACAGGCCAGAGCTATTAATATTAAAGCTATAAGCTATTCCTAAGCATATAACACAGTTGTATATCCCTCATAGCCATTTTATGTAATAAATTCAAGCAGCAGAAAGAACTCCATCTTCACATTCATCTTGAGTTGAACTAGATGAGATTGGTAGCAACTATTTTCAATATTGTCTTGACACAAATGTACAAATATATACTATACTATGTACGTCAAATTGTAAGAATAAAAGATGTAAACAAAAGAATGGTCAGTGTATAATATAAAATGTGCATATATTACACAGACCAACATATCAAAATTGCAGAAATTCTAAAAGCAAATTTTAAACAACCAAAGGATCAAAGAACAAGAAAGTAAAAAGATACTTGAAAACAAATAAATATAAAAACACAACATGCCAAAAGTTGTGACACAAAGACAGCAGTGAAAAGAGGGAAATACATAACTACAAATGCTTACATTAATAAACAAGAAAGATCTCAAATCAACAATCTAACTTTAAAACTTAAGAAACTAGAAAAAAAAAAGAAGCTAGGAAGAAACAAGAAAATAAAGATTAGAACACAGATAAAATAAGAATAGAAAAACAATAGAGAAAATGTGGTTTTTCCAAAAGATCAATAAAATTGAGCAAACTTTAGTTATACAGACAAAAGAGAGAGAGAGAAAGATATGAGACTCAAATTCCTAAAATCAGAAATGAAAGTGGGAACGTGATTATTGACTCCATAGGGTTTCAAAAAAAAAGATTATGAGAGTACTATGAACAATTGTATGCCAACAAATTGTGTAACCTAGGTGAAATGAACAAGTTCCTAAAAACAAGAAACATATTAAGAATAACTAACAAAAAGTAGAAAATCTGAACAGAACTTTATCTAGTAAGGTGATTGATTCAGTAAAAAACAAACAAACAAACAAACAAAAAACAAACTCCCAAAAAAGAAAACCTGATAACTTCACTGGCGAATTCTACCAAACATTTAAAGATTCAAAACATCAATTCTTCTCAACACCCACCCCCGAAAATGAAGTGTGGGGACCACTTCCTACCCTACTCTATAAGACCAGCATCACCCTGATACCAAAGCCAAACAAAGACACAAGAAAACTATAGAAAACTATTCCTTATGAATGTTAATGACAAAATTCTCAACAACATACTAGCAAAACAAATGCAGCAGCATTTTAAAAGGATTATGCCCCATGACCAAATGGAATTTAGACATGGAATGCAAGGATGGTTAAATATACAAAAATAAATTAACGTAATACACCACATCAACATAATAAAGGGTAAAAAACACATGATCAAACTGATGCTGAAAAAGCATTTGACAAAATTCAACACCTTTTCACACAAGAAAATAGGAATAGAATGACACTGCCTCAATATAATAAAAGCCATAGATGTAAAACCTACAGTATACATCAATCATACTCAACGGTAAAAGACTAAAAAACTTCCCTCTAAGATCAGGAACAAGGCATGGACACCCACTTCCACCACTTTAGTTCAACCTAGTACTGGAAGTTCTTGTCAGAGAATTTAGTAACAAACAAAATAAAAGGTATCCAAATTGGAAAGGAAAAAGTAAAACTATCTCTTTGCAGATGACACGATCTTATATGTAGAAAACCCTAAAGATTCCACAAACACACACAAATGTTAGAACTAACAAATGAATTCAGCAAGGTAGCAAGATACAAGTCAACACAGAGGTATCAGTTGCATTCCTATGCACAGTGAACAATCTGAAAAAGAAATTACAAAAACAATTCGATTTATAATAGCATTTTTTAAAAAACTCAGTAATTAAAGAAGTAAAAGACTCACACAGTTAAAACTACAAAACACTGCTGAAAGAAGTTAAGACAAAAATAAATCAAAATACACCCCATGTTCATGGACTGGAAGACAGTATCTTTTAGATGTCAAATACTACCCAAAGTCATCTGTAGATTCACGGCAATCAGTATAAAACTCCCAAAAATTTTATCTGCAGAAACAGAAAAAAACATCCTAAAATTCACATAGAATCTCAAAGGACCTTGAAAAGCTGAAGCCATCCTAAAATAGAACCAACCCCCCCCACCCCCCGCCACCAAAACTAGAGGACTCACACTTTCTGATTTCAAAACTTACTACATAGCTACTATAATCTAAACAGTGTGGTGCTGGCATAAAGAGAGTTATATATACCAGAAGAAGAGAATAGAGCCCAGAAATAATCCTTTGCAAAATGGTCAAACAATTTTTGACAAGGGTATCAAGATCATTCAATGAGGAAAAGAACAGTCTTTCCAATAAATAGTGAAGAACTGGATATCCACATTCAAAAGAATGAAGTTACACCCTTACCCAACACCACACACAAAAATTGAATTAAAATGGATCTAGGACTTAAATCAAAGACCTAAAACACTTACAAGAAAACATGGAAAAAGTTTCACAACACTGGATTTGGAAATGATTTCTTGGGTATGACACCAATAGCGTAGGTAAAGGCAAAAATAGACAAATCATGCTTCATGAATATTTTAAAATTTGTGCATTAGAAAACATTATTAACAGAATAAGAGTGTAATTCACAGAAAGGAAGAAAACATTTGGAAAGCATGTATCTGATAAGAGGTTAATATCCAGAATATACAGAGAACTCCTAAAACTTAGCAATGAAAAACAACCCAATTCAAAAATAAGCAAAGGAACTCCATAGACATTTCAAAGAAGATACACACATGGTCAATAAGCATATGAAAAGATGCTCACCATCACTAATCATTAGGGAAATACAAATCAAAACTATAATACCACCTCACACATATTAGCATGACTAATATATTTATTTAAAAAGACACACACACACCACACGCTACTCACACCAAAAATCAGCAAGCGTTGGGGAAGATGTGGAGACACTGGAACCTTTGTGCACTGTTGGTGGGAATTTAAAACGGTACAGCCTGCGTGAAAAACAGAGTGGTTCCTCAAAAAAATTAAAAGCAAAACTACTGTTAAGTTCCAGCACCTCATTTTGGTTATATATCCAAAAGAATTGAAAACAGAGCTTCAAAGATACCCATTTGTATACCCATATTAATGGTAGTATTATTCACAACAGCTAAAATGTGGGCATAAGCTATGCACCCTTTGATGGATGAACAGATAAGCAAAATGTGGCATTTACGTAGAATGGAATACGATAGACCCTTAAAAAGAAATTCTGACATATACTTATTACATGGATAAAACTTGAGGATATCATTTTACCTGCATGAAGCATTTGGAGTATACAGAATCACAGATAGAAGTATAATGGTGGTTGCTAGGGGGGGTCGGGTTGGGAGGGGAGAATGGTATTACTGTTTGATGAGTACAGAGTTTCAGTTTTACAGGATGGAAAGTGTTGAGTGCATGGATGGTGGTGATAGCTGCTCAACAATGTGGATATATTTGATACCCCTGGACTGTATGTTTTTAAATGGTGGTGATGGTAAAAATTTTATGTGCATTTTACCACAATAATAAAAAAGGGAGAAAAAAAACTTCTTTCATTTTGTTATTTTATGTCAACCAAAAGCTAATGCTAAATGTGATTATAACTACTGTATAAAATACAAATCGAAGTATCAACAAATGTGTTTTATTCCAAACATGTGTTTACTCATTTGTGAATACTGACAGCATATACCTAATGAAGGAACACTTACTCAACATAGCTAGAATTAAGCTAAACCAATCACAAGTTTTGTAAGCAAGTATATTTTTAGTTATGATACCAACATATGGCAAGAAAATCAATGGTCATTCCTTAATAAAATACAAGACTGTCCACAATGCATAGTTTATAAGCTCCTTAAGGCTCAAAGCAACGATAGCCAACTAATTAAATGTTGCCAGCCTTCTTACACGAAAGCTTATGCATTTATTAACCACCTTAATAACACATTTATACTGTATATACATATGTCCTATAAGTACGATAAACAATGCATGAAAATGCAACCCTACCAAATTTACTATACAAAAAGTTAATCAGTACCAAATCACTATAGTCAGCTGTTCCTTGGTATCTCCTGAAGATTGATTCCAGGACCCCCCTACAGTTGTCAGAATCTAAGAACATAAAATCCCTTACATAAAGTGGCATAGAATCTCTAGATTACTTACAATACCTAATACGATGTAAATACTATGCAGTTGTAAATAGAATAATAATAGTGTATATATAGTTGCCATTGTGTAGCAAATTCAAGCTTTGCTTTTCGGAACTTTCTGGAATTCTTATTTTAATATTTTAGATCCACAGTTCAATTCATGGACGCAGAACCCACGAATATGGACGACTGACTATAAAGGTTACTTTTCTTGGCTTTCAAACATTTTGATTTCCTTTCTAGACACAGTTTATGTGATTGTATTGTGGTTATCAAAGAATGTAACACGTTTCTTTTTCTTCCTTTCATTCCTTTTTTGAAATATTATCAAAACAACGAATCTATAAAATTTCTAATGACGTGTATCAAAATAATTCTTCCATGGGAAACTGCACATAAGCTACATCTTTGATCCAACTCAAGATGAAACACTATGCTGCACTGGTACTAAATAGCAAGAAAAAAGTCTGTTACCAGTATCTTACTTCATTCAGACTGCTATAACAAAATAGTACAGATTGGGTGGCTTATAAACAACAGAAATTTCTCATAATTCTGGACATTGGCAGTCTAGGATCAGGGTGCTGGTATGGTTAGAGTTCTGGTGAAGGTCCTCCTTTGACTTGCACACTGCTGAGTTCTTGCTCTGTCTTCTCATGGCAGAAGAACCCTAGGAGGTTTCCTTCCTAAGAGCAGTGACCACATTTATAAGAGTTCCTCCTTGGTGCCTGATGACCTCCTGAAGGCCCCACTTGCCAACACCATCGTCTTTAGGGGTTGGGATTTCAATATACAAATTTCCAAAGGACATAATCAGACCACAACAACTAGCAAACACAAACTGGGAGTAGAGTAAATCTTGGGGCAAACCATATTTATCTGAGGAAGTCAACAGAAAAGTTTTTTAAGTAGGGTCTCCACCTACCATGAACTGTATCACATATGCAGATTCTGATATTTTTGGCAAAATGTTGAAGATAGGTAAACCTAATATACCTTTATGTATAAAAGACTAGTTGACTGCCCATGAAGACAACCACTAAGTCACCTTCTCAAGCTTGTTTCTTAAGAGTATCAACAACTAGTCCTTAGTCTCAAACACATTCATCACCTAGGTAAGTGTTCAGGAACTCACAGATTAAGAACCACAAACCACATCTGTGAAACTTCTCTTCTTCTTAGATTTAATTATGTACATATTCTGGCCTCAGATTTTGAACCTAGAGTTTTCACACTTGGGAAGTAAAATTAGAGCAAAGTGAGATGGAACCATATGAAGGTTTATCCCCCTTAGTTATATTTATATTACTGAAACCAGGTAACGGTGTAGTCCCTGTATATTAATTTTCACTGCTGAAAAATTCTCAGACAAAATATAATGTTTCACAAATTACCTGATGAATCTTTTCTTACTAAAGTTGTATAAAATTGAACTGAGGCTGTTTAACTAGCCTTGCCCTTAATTTCATCTTACTATAGTTGATAACTTCAAAACAAAACGTTAAAAAAAGGTTATGACCTAAACTCCTAGTAAAATATAAACACAAAAGAATTGGAACACACATAAAAATACACCAGTAACACAAAGTAAGGCCAAAATATACTCAATGCAACATTTTATTGTATTTCTTAGCTGTGGTTCCTTCTTTTCCCTTATCTCAGCTAAGGGATAGTTTAAGAAAGACTTAGTTTATAGAATTTTTTATGAAATTAGATTTTCATTTATACATTGTAATTTAATTTTTCATAAAACTCAAAACTATGGGTTACAATGTATGACTTTCGACAATGAAACAACATATACAATCTATTTTGTATAGTAAAGAATAATCTACTTATTTTACCATTAAAAGTTGTCTTACTTGAGGAAAAACACTGTCAACAAATACATCAAAACTTTCAACGTTAAGGAAATTGAGTATTACCTAGCACAGAATTTTTTCAACTACTAATCTTACAAATTCAAAATTACTACTCAAACCCGTATTCTAAAAACTGCATTTTGGAAATGCTTAATATTACGATGGTGGCAACATAAAATGATGAAAAGAATATACAAGTTACCAAAATTAGTATAAAAATACACATGGCTACATATATCTGAAAATAGCCCCTTTTCTTGACTTCAAATGCAGATTTCTTCTTTCCTTAAATTTTATCAAAAATCTCAGGAGACCATCTAGGTAACTGGAACATACAGAAAGACTCTGTAAACAGACTAGTTGGAACTAGGGCTTATCACAGTCTACGATGATAAGGCAATTTATTCAAAACATCCATTAACTGGAAGTAAAGTAATCAGAGTGGGGAAGGCATCTCTTTTCTCCTTTCCTTCCTCCCACTGTTTTAACAGCAGATATTGTGATCTTCTACCCCTAAGTTCCATCACATTAAAAGAACAAAGTGTTAACAATTTACTGAATATAATTCAGCTTCATCAGTTTTTTATACAAATATAATAAATACTTTAAAACAATGAAAACAAATCAGTGTGCCTTAGACTACATTCACGCTGAATGAAGTTTTATTCTTCTTAACAGGTGATGACCAAAATTCAAACTGTAGAACAATCCTCAGAAACTTTGAGTTCAATTTAGATCTGTTAAGTGAAAAGAACATCAGGTCAATGGAAAAAATAATTCTTATAATACTGCATATAGGACCCCCTTAGACTATCTGGAAAATAAATCCTTGAACAAAAATTCTGTACACCAACCAGATTTTTTCTCAATTCCTGTCTGTTATCAGTAAATCTCTATGAGAACATTAGATGTTATGCAGCCTATTCTTAATAAAGTTTAGCATCTCATTCTTTCCTTTCATGCTAGTGATCAGAGACTTTTTGTTTTGGAACTGGGAACAGACATGGGGAAGTAAAATTCCCTTAAGAACGACAGAAGTGTGGTACTAAACCAAATTCTTCTCTGAGTCAACTTAATCATAGGATTGAAACAAGTATATCACCTGGCAAAGTGACTCTGGAAAAAGTAGGACTGAGAGGTAATAAACATAAACCTAACCAAAATATTCAAAATAACACAAATTCTTTTAATCACCATTGTCTTTAGTTTCTTTCCCAACAAGGCTGCTTAGACACAGCACCAAAGGAAGTGTTGGCATAGATCCAGAAAGGTGTTTTCTTTTTCTTCTGAGGGAAGACTTAATTCTGTGGCTGGGTATTCAAGCATTCACTCTGCTTATATTCCTAGCCTTCAACCCCGGCTCAGCTGTCAAAACGTTCAAGTCTCTGTTAATATACTACACAACTGTTGCATTTTACATTCTTACCACGGAAAATAATTGTTAGTTCTACTGTCAAAGTATTAATTGAGCCACAAGAACTCTCTGGCAAAACTGAACAAAATGCTAGTTCAATAGAGAGAACAGCATTTCTAAGAAATCTGTTGTCAGCATTAGAGACCACCTATGCTACAAAGATGTCATTAAACAGAATTTGTTCAATTACTGGATTCTTTCTTCTTATATGATCAGTTTATAGAATTTCCGATTTGTAACTCTGATTCATAAAACTGGGACTTCACTTTTCGAAAATACAGCTGACTGATTTTTTTTTCAGCCACAATTTAGCAGACTTGAGATGCTCATTTTAGCATTTACATAATTTATAATCCCAAACGTATAATAGACAATGACAGAAGCATCATAAGTAAATAATGCAAACTGAAATAGTTACGTCAAACTTTTGGACCTTCTGATAGCACAAGTGTAACAGAAAAAGTAAAAAATATTTAAAAACAGAACAATATTTTTCTAATCCTTTTTCATTTCCTATTTCTGGGTGATTGTTCACTTCAATTTAAAATTCTCTCAATTTCTCTGAGTGTCTGAAAATGCTCTTAATAATGATGTTGGTGACTGAAAGACTGTGAATCTTTTCTTCTTGAAAAGCTTGGTTAATTGTGCTGCACAATCTTCGTCAGGAACAAATGCTCTAGGTATTCTAAAATTCCACCTTCACATCCAATAAAACACTAATTAATATTTTCGGACTTTTTGTTTCTAAACTATACTTTTAATACAGAGGTACAAAAAAAAAAAAGGCCTAATAAGCTTGACTGGAGGTAAGCTCGATGGTGGTAAGCCATACCACCATCCCAATTACTTAACATGAAATTTCAAGAAAATCAGGATGAATTTAACATAAATATAGTAACAGTAGAACAGTCAGGCATTTAACACTCTTATTCTCACCGTTTCATTACTAAGAAAAACAACCTTTTTTCCACAAACTCCAAACCAAGAGTTTGGCCAACAGTGATATATGACAAATAAAATAATGTAACCTCTAAATACACAGGCAACATGCCTCCGTTTTACGGCTTTGGAGAATATTGTAATTTCAATGCTTCAGCAAGTTGGCTTAAACATGATTTTCTTCTTTTAACATACAAACAAACATTTTATTTGGGAGATGGCATATTTTTTAAGCTGTCTGCTAAACTTCTTAATAGCTATCACTGTAGACAATCTTACCTAGTAAGTTATCATTATGGAGTATCCACTGTCAGAGCTAACTGAGCTTTTCAAAGAAAGAAGGGTTTCAAGAATTACAAGGTTTCTCAAAGTTTAAAAAGTCTGACTAGAGGGTTTCTGAATACTAATGAATATTCAAATTTATGGATAAGTCTCAAAATATATTCAATTTAAGTGTTCAACATTCTGAGATCAAAAGTAAAGATCTGACTACCTTCATAAACAAAACAATCAAAAAGCCACAAGGTTCATCCACTACTTACATCATCAGTGTCTTCATCATCATCTCCAATGTCATCAAACTGGATTTCGTCATCATCTCCAGCACCAAAGGTATCTGTTTCATTAATTTTTGCTAAAAACACAGTAACATATATATATAAAATCAAGATGTTACTAGGTGGATTGCCTACTAAAAGAAATAATACTGAAACAATAAAGAATACTAAAACACTGAACTATACAAGAAGACTCTTATAAGTAATCTTCAATTCAACCATTTCATTCCAAGAAAAATCTTCCTAGTCTTCCTACAAACAAGTCATCACACAAAGCAAATTCACACTGAAACCTCCAGAAGTTCACTGCAAAGTCATTACAATGAAGAGTATACGCACTATAATTTTATCTTGTTCAAAAAAATACACGTAAGGCAGGCTGGCTCTAATTACACTAACTTAGTAGTTATTATATTTCTGAAGTTATCTTTCAAAAAGGGCTTGTATGCATGTTAACAACTTACCCTTGGCACGTATAAACTTCTCCTAAGATAAGAACATCCACTTCACCAACCACTGGATAACTAACCAAATGAATGTAACCACTGGATAGACTTACCAAATCAGTCAGAAAAACTTTCAAATCATGCTTATCCCTAAGCAACAAAAGTAAGAAAGTATTGATCTGATTTCCAGATATCTTAGTATTTCTTAAAAGGCCAATAATTTCATCAGAATTTTCATGCTTACTCAAAAATCTCATAATTTTATAATAAAATGCAATGGAGTAAAGTAAATCAAATAAAATAGCTTCCAAGTTAAAAATGTGAGCTTACTATATTGCCTCTTTTATGTTATTAGAAATTTACTTTAATCTTTTCACGTTTACTACAGTAAGAATGCAACACTTTTGCCTTTATGAAATAAAAGGAGTTATCTGTTAAAAACACACAAACCCCACAAAACTCTCTGGGATAGTACTATGCTAAGTTAAACTGAACATTGTTTTCTATAAAAATCAATACAAGTACCATGACTGTTACCCTCATTTAGCTGAAGACAGATCATCTCTTAAGAACAGTTTAAAACACTGTAACTAATGTACACCTTTAACAGATATTATACACAAGTCCAGAGTTTATAAACTTTTACACTCCCCACCAGAAGAACATTTATTAGGAAGAGAATTCAATTTATTACGAAATTGTTAATATTTTAAAGGATATACATACTTAAAGCTAATTTAATAAGCACATATGCAAAAAATACGTAAAAGAGACAGAATTCTGTCAAAACTGCTTCACCTAAACACTAACAAGCTAGTATCACTGTAAGACAGGGAAATGTAATAACTTTAACATTAATTACCATGTTCCGGAAGCTCACCATAAGCCTTCAGACTTCTAGCTTCATCTGCATTGTACTTTAAAATTACATCAGCTTTGTTATCCTTGGAGAATAACAAGTAACCAACAAAACAGGTTATGCCAAAATATCATCAGTTGTCTCATAAATTACTTTCTAATTAAACACACTAAGAAAAAGCTCACTGTTCTGTTACAAATTCTCTGCTTTTCTTCACCTTCCTTCTATCTTCTTTAAAAAAAACCCTTGGCAAGAAGTTTGCATTCAAATAATGAATAGCCCAGAAAAATTACTTATAGAATTCACTTTAATAAAGAGAAAAAAGGAAAATAAGGGGGGGAAGGAAAGAAAAAGTAGAAAAAGAGAAAAAGATGCAATGTGGTCCTTGGCCACACTGTAATTCAAACTGCAAGTGGTATTATTACCCAAGAAAATTAATAAGCCTTTCTATAATCAGTGGTTCTTAGGGTAGCTTACCTGTTAGAATTGTTTGTGGCACTTTAAAAAGATAACCTTATCTCCTGAAAATTGACAGACCTGAGGTAAAGTCCAAAAATCTGTATTTAAAAAGCTCTTTTGGGTGTTTCAGACGCAAATATCCCTGAGAACTACTGCCCTAAAATGTTCACATTTCTCCATTGTAAAGAATCTGAGTCATTTACAGAAGAAAAAATGAGTTTGAATGCTGACAATTAACCTAGAAAAGACCTAAAGAAAGGCAACTGAAATCATCACAGTGATGCAACTGCAATGTAATATAAACCAACACTTCTCAAACTGTAACGTGCACACAAAACATACAGGGATTGTGTTAAAATTCTGATATTGACTCAGTAGATAGGAGACTGGGCTAATAACCTGTTAACTTGCTTCCAGATGGTGGTGATCCTGCTATTATCTTTAGATTACTGTGAGTAGCAAGGATATGTAATTATTCACCAAAGATTAAGAATCAGAAGAGCTGTTTGTAGCTATCACATTAATGTTAGAATATTAATCCCTTAAGAATTGTGGTTTCACTGTCCACAAAACAGAGAATTAAACTGGGAATTAATAACTATTCTCTCCACTTTGGGGGTTTATATAAAGTTAAACCAAGAAAATGGACATGAAAATGATACATTTTTATGGACAGATTACAAGTTTTTATTATAGAATATTAAAAAGGAAAAGACTATCAATGTATGATCCACTTCATAAAAATAGATACAAGAAGCAAATTCAGTAAAGTTTCAGGTTATCAAGTCAACACAAAAATCAGTATGTCTGTATAAACTAGCAAGGAACTACCTAAAAAAGAAATCAAGAAAACAATCTCATTTACAATAGCATCAAACACAAATACTCAGAAATAAATTTAACCAAGGAGGTAAAAGATCTATACACTGAAAACTATAAGATACTGATGAAAGAAACAAATAAACGGAAATGTATCCCATGTTCTTGAACTGAAATAATTAATACTATTAAAGTGTCCATATTACCCAAAGTAATTTAGAGATTCAACATAATTCCTATAAAAATTTCAGTGGCATTTTTTTTCACAGACAGATAACGTTATATGGAACCACAAACACTCCAAATAGCCAAAGCAGTCTTGAGAAAGTACAAAGCTGGAGGCATCGCACTTCCTGATTTCAAAATACAGTTGTCAAAACAGTAAGGTACTGGCATTAAAACAGTCCTGTTGACTAATGGAAGAGGATTGAGAACCGAGAAATAAAATTTTGCAAAAATGGTCAACTAATTCTTAACAAGGGAACCAAGACAACACAGTGTAGAAAAGACACTCTTCAATAAATAGGATTGGGAAAACTGAATACTTACATGAAACTGGACCCCTTTCTTACACCAAAAACTGCCTGAAATTAACTTGAAATAGATCAAAGACTTAAACACAAGACCGGAAGCCATAAAACTACTAAAAGAGAACAGAGAAAAGGTACTTGATGTTTATCTTGGCAATTGTTTTTTTGGATATGACACCAAAGGCATAAGCAACAAAAGCAAAAAGGGACAAGTGGAACTACATCACTCTAAAAAGCTTTTACACAGCAGAGGAAATCATCAATGAAATTAAAAGACAACCTACTAGATAGGAGAAAATATTTGCAAATGATAGGACCAAAAAGGGATTAATATCCAACATATATAAATCCTGCCATTTGCAACAACATGGATGAACCTGGAGGGCAGTATGCTAAGAGAAATAAGTCAGACAAAGAAAGACAAATACTGTATGATCTCACTCAATATGTGGAATCTGGGCTGCACGTAAACTCATCAAGGATCTGGAAAGGTCCTAATCTCCCAGCTCTGAGTGACCCTGCAATTCTGCACAAGCATGAAATTAAGACTAAGAGAGTATTACTGCCTGGCTGCGTGTTAAAAGGTATGCCCCAACATGCATAGACTCCATATGCAAAAGCTGGCAGGCTTACTGGTTTTAATGAAATCTCACACATGGGCTGTTTGCTAAGATAACCAAGCATTCAATGACCACACACAAGAAAAACATACAGACCAAACAGAATTTGTTTCAGAAAACAACAGCAAACAACAGCAAGAACAAACCCTGGGAGAAGAAATCTGATTTCCAGTCTTGCCACATTATATTTGCACTTTCTAGTTCTCAACAAAAAAATTATCAGACACACAAAGAAATAGGAAAGGGTGGTCACACACAAGAAAAGAAGTCATTACTAACTGTTGCTGAGAAAACCCAGAAGTTTTACTTAACAAAGACTTTACATCAGTTACTATAAATATAAAGAACTAAAAGAAACCATGTCAAAAAAACTTTGTCAGAATATTTCACTAAATAGAGAAAATCAAGAGATGCAGATTATTTAAAAAAATTAAAATTATGGCGATGAAACGTATGTTAACTGACCTCAAAATGCCTCTTTCAATCACAAATAGAACAATCATGTAAAAAATCAACAAGGAAGGAGAAGACTGAAACTTTACAAATGAGTTAGACCCAACAGATATCTATGAAAAACTTGACCTGATAATAGAACAGAGACAGCAATCATTTCACTCACAACGTAATTAAACACAGATGATGGATGCGATGGAAATCAGATGGATTTCAGACACACAATGCATATAGAGTCTAAAGGCTGACATCATACAGGGCAACTATCATGTTCTTTTCTAAGCGTTCATCTCAAATTTATAACATACACTTAAAAAACAGTTTGTACTGTAACTACTGAGTGCACGTCTTATCCTTCTACTATACAACTGTAAAAACCCTTTTGGAGATGGGAAGGTTTGACTTATTCAGCTGCATCATCCAGAATAGTGGTTTACCAAACGTGGATTTGAGACCTCTAAATTTTAAAATAAAATAATAATTGGGACCCTGACATAAAATTACTAAATTTTTGTTTTGACGAGTAAGAACACTAATAAAAACCACCATCATATACTACTGTTCTTATTCCACAAAAGGTAATTAAAAAAGATATATTTAACAAGCAAAATGGAGGGGAGTTCCCTGGTGGTGCAGTGGTTAGTACTCAGCACTTCCACTGCAGTAGCATGGGTTCAATCCCTCGTCAGGGAATTAAAAGCCTGAAAGCTGCAGCACAGGCAAGAAACAAAAAAAAAAAGGAAAGGAAAATGGATAACTTAGCTATGTGAAAAACACCATATAAAACGTGCGTATCTTCTCATTTCACTACAGAACAGTGAAAAAATCAGCCTGCACCAATAAATATTTCACTGACTGACATTTGGGAACCATAACCCCTGAACACCTAGCACAATGCCTAGAATACAACTGGACATTAAATGAAAGAGGACACGGGACTTCCCTGGTGGTGCAGTGGCTAAGACTCTGTGCTCCCAATGCAGGCGGCCAGGTTCGACCCCTGGTCAGGGAACTAGATCCCACATAGCACACACAACTAAGAGTTCTCATGCCGCAACTAAAAAAGATCCTGCATGCCAAAACGAAGATCCCCCACGTGGCAACAAAGATCCCGCCTGCCACAACTAAGACCCAACGCAGCCAAATAAAAAAAAAAAAAAAAAAAAAAAAAAAAAAAAAAAAGAATGAGGACAGAATGATGGTCTGTGGTGTTTATCCAAAATTATGAGAGAATATTTACTGCACATGATGTTTAAAATAAAAACAATACTAACCAGTCTTCCCACAAAACACATGTATCATTAATCAGTCATGGGAATTATTCCAAACAAGGTATATCCTATAGTCTTGAATACAATTGGACCTTAATAAATTTTGACAACAGAATGGTGAGAAGTCATAATTGGCTAGGACTGCTTAAATATGCTTTTATTGCATCTTCTAAATATTAATGACTTACTAAATACAAGGGCACTACAAATTTAAATGTGATTGTTACCTGATAGTCTCGAAGACCAACCAATATAATGTCTGAGGTATTTATCCAAACCTATGAAAGAAAATTTACTGTATATTATATTTAAAATAAAAACGAATAACAGAGTTCTATGTTAAACCATTCTTCCTACAAAAAATATGTACTATTCACCCAGTGTGGAAAATGTATTTACTAGGAAATAGGGAAAAACTATAGAATATAGTATACTGTGGGTGTGTGTGTACACATGCGTGTGTGAGACAGACTCTAGTTATAGTTACAGTATATTAAGAAAAAGCTATAGTATACAGTTTGTGTCAAATTTTCTATTTTAGGATGTTAAAAATACATAATTATTTTATTTCAACTACCTGAGAGTTTAAAAATTACAAAAACATAATTATTTGTCAGGTAAATGAAAGACTTTTAATCACCAATCACTCCTGAGATATTTAATTATTTAACATATAGAAAATCAGTCATCTACACAAATACAGCCATCCAGTCACCAATCTACATAAATACAGGACCAAATCCCACCATCAATTGGAAAAGAATGACTTAACCGACCAAATATATTTTTTAAATAAAAAAATTAGAGTTGAAGGAACTTTTAAACAATGTGATCAATAAATCCGCCTGAACTACTAAAAACTATGATATAACATGTTCCAAATTTTCCTAATATCGTGTACAGCTGTTTCCCCCAAACCAAAATCTTAACCAAGGAACATATACTATATTTAATTAGCAATTACTTTAGTCTCCTTTAATCTTAAAACAATTCTCCAGCTTTTTTTCTTTCTTTCAAGGCATAACATTTTTTTAAGAGTCCACATCCTTTGTTTTATAGACTGAATCTGTCGAATTGTTTCCTCAATAGTATACATTTCTGGCATAAATCCCACATAGGTGAAGCAAATAATTCTTTGTAAATATAATCCTCTATTTTGAAAGTTATCACGGATCTTCTATTATTTTATGTATTTAGATTGCCATATAAATCATTATTTTTGAAGTCTTCGGGAACTCACAAAAATGAGTCGCTTGGCCCATATATTATCTAAAGCAGAGTCAATTTTTTAAAAGGCAAATTTTGTATTAAAGTAAAATAAATCTCCATACCTACCTTTTTTCTCAATTTTCCTCTTATATGACATAACCT
Organism: Balaenoptera musculus; assembly: GCF_009873245.2. Lineage (NCBI taxonomy): Eukaryota > Metazoa > Chordata > Mammalia > Artiodactyla > Balaenopteridae > Balaenoptera > Balaenoptera musculus. The sequence goes on from NC_045807.1 coordinate 759,556, forward strand.
CTTCACACCATCAAAACACATTGCTTCCAATCTTCCATTTCCCAACATTTTGATTACCTGAGCATATTCTTACGGAGGAAAAGAAACAAAAGAAAAAACTGTAAAATACTGTTTAATTTTTCTTAAAATGTAACAATGGATATTAGGTTGGTAACTTCACTTTTACTGCTAACTTTGGATCAAACCGTAATTTTTTTACAAAGAAAGAAGAAAGGCTTGTTCAGCGAATATTTTAAGTATTCTACCATGTGAGAGCTGTCTGAAAGAGACATATAATAATCTTATCCAAGAAAATGAGAGCACACTTCATCTGCTGAACCATTTCTATAGCCTCTTCCAGCAATGCTTATATACTTTACCCTCTTATTTTTAGAGCAAATAAAAACCTACAGAAGTCAAGTAATTTATCCAAGATCACAAATGCCATTTCCATGGCAAGTTATCTCCGTTATTAGGAATATTTTAATTATCCACTCATTTCGAGTACATCAGTTCAGGCTTGGTCCTCATGACTGCATGCTCTACCTTTAGACATCAAAGTGGCTCATTCCACATTACACACTGTAATGCTGACTTATAAACCTCTCACAGTTGAATAACAGCCAAATCTTGGTTCTCCTTTCCCTCAGAAACTTTAATCATAATAAACAGTAGGTTAATTATTAATAAACTTTTGCTTGAGGATACCTTGGTGATTACTGTAAAGGTCTTAAAAAAAACAAAAATAATGTTCCAAGATAAAATGCAAATGTTTAAAAAAAGTATTTCTAAGAGTATCCTCAAGAGGCCACCTGATTCTACTGCCACTTGAAAACACTGATATAAGCATTAGCCAGTATGTGGCAATCTCTTCTAGATTTAAATGACAAAAGCAGGCATGGGAGTAAGGAGAAAGAAACAGGTAATTAATATAAAACCTTCACACTACTAAACTTCTTCCTAAGGACTAACATCACAGAGACCCTGGACTAATTTATAATTACACTGAGAGGTAAATGAGATCTACACTGTGGGGCTGGTAAGTTGAGTCCCTTTTACCACAGGCCAATGAGCCTAGCTTTACTACTCAGCACTTCTTCAACATGGGAGAAAATGAGAGAGAAAAGAATTTAAAAACTGGCCCTGAAAACAAACTGCTAATGTAAGGAGACACTATGAAGGCTAAGTAACTGATTATCTTTAGCCAGACAACATGTTTCATACAATTAATAAAGATGCTGATTTTCTAGTGGCTTGCAGTATGGCATGAATAACTACACAGTTTTTTTATAAAGTGCTGGAAATTACTAAAACAAATGGAGAAATGTGAATGTAGATTATACACTGGGTCAGCAACATCCAGCAGAATTTTTCCATTGAGGTAAAATTATATATCTGAATTGAACAATATGTTCATTGATAGCTCAAAATTTAATTTCAATTCATTTCAATAGCCACACATGGCTAGTGGCTACCATGAAAAACAGTACTTACTAAGTAACAGTATAATCCTAAGGTTAAATTTCTAGTGACCATTCTACTGTAGTTATGCAGGAGAAAGCCCTTGTTCTTAGGAGATATATGCTGAAGTATTTAGGGCTAAAGTCTGTAACTGTATATAACTATATATCTGCTTATAAGAAAGTTAAAAAGGTTAGTAAAAATGTTCATGTACATATACAAAGAGAAAATAAATACACAAAGAAAACTTTAAAAACTAGTGAATCTAGGTAAAGAATAGATGGGAGCTTGGTGTACTCATATTCCAACTTTTCTGTAGGCTTAACTTTTTTTTTAAAAGGAAAAAAGTAAGTGCTTCAGTCAATTTATTTTACTCATTTTAAATTTTAGTCTGCACTTACTTAAAAAGTCAGTCAACAATTATCAGTTGTTTTATTAAATTTTATGATCGTGTGCTAGTGGCACTGGAGTAGTGAGGGTCTGATAGTCTTGGGATGTATTTGTCATACTCTACTGAATAATGTATAACATTACCCACTATTATACTAGAGTAGGAAATTTTCAGTGTTGGCAGCCAGCCTTACTCTGCTCTAAATCCTGAAATTCACTCTCACTTATATCACGCTTTTCCACATAGAACAAAGAAAACTATGTTTACAGAAATGCCACCAATTTAATCCTCTATCAGAAATAGTATCCAATGGGCTACTCAATGGACAAATTCTGAAGAAGTATGGGGTATTATAAATGAAGAAAGGCAACTGTTCAGGATTGTGACTAAGACCCATTTCAGGTTAAAGACTGAAATTCACATTATCAAAAAATGACATTAATAACTTCAAAATTCTTACCTTGTCCATCTTCTTTAAACACTAACTCTCTTTTTTCAGATTCATTCTCATTCTTACCCCTGCGCCTGTTTTTACCTCCTTTACCTAATTGATTTAAAAAGTGAATAAAAAATTAAGTGTAATTATCTATATAATATCTTACAAACTAAACTTGAAACAAGCTAAAGTAAGACTTTAAACTTTATAAAAACAGAAAAGGAAAAAAAAATTATCATTTAAAGAGCAGTACAATATTAACAGAACTCTATGTAAGATTTTTAAACTTTAACCTAATTTGGTTACCCAATAGTTACAATTTGTCAAAGGTTTTCTTTTAAATCCCTTACCGGATAAACATATTATCAAGCATATACCTTACTTTGGCGTTTAGATTTGGATTTTTCTCATATAAAACTACTTCTTATACGGAAGTATAGAGAACAAAAATCCCATTACCAGGGATAACTATCAACATTTTACTGTCCATGCTTTCAAATTAAAATTGGATTCCGTACAGTCTCTTCTACAATTTATTTTAATCCCACTCAATAATGTGTTTTGCATGACTTTTCATGTCAATTGAACAACAGACTAAGATGAACATTTTAACAGAGTAAACTTAATTCCTTATTTTGCTTACTTCTAATGTTTTACTGTTATTTAATAAGGCTGAGTTGAGATTATCCTACAAACAAGTGCCATAGGATAAATTTATAGAAGCAGAATTTCCAGGATAAAAGTTATGTATCCACCTCCTTAAGACTTCTGCTGAAGTATATTCATTTATACTGCCATCAGCAAAGAAAGACTATTATCTAGTCCTCTGCTACAACCATACCATGCTAAAGATTTAAAATCATACTTAACTGTACTTTTGAATTTTTGCTTTCACTAAAATTTAATGTATTTGACTATAACATTAACTTTAGTTCCTTGTGAAACTTTCTACTACATAATCAAGGAATTAGGCTACTTCTTCGTAGCATTTTATTACCATTCCAAAACCTACGCAAGAGCACCCATTTCCAATAGATGGGAGAAAGGCTGTGACAGATAGTAATAAGGGACCCATGGGAAGAGTTTGAAACAAAAATCCCTAACAGAATTTAAAATGTGCATCTGCCACTATAAAAACTGACACCTATCTTCTTGAATGCACCCTCTACCTCCTGGGGCAGCCTCACATTGCTGTGCTATACTAAAAGGTAGGTGGTCTTCACAATTCCCTGACTTATCTGGACTCACTATCCTATACATTAAGGACACATCATAACTAACTTGCTCAAAAGGGAAAAAAGTGTTTATTTCAAGATATAAAACATGCCAGAACTTCAAAATACACTGGAAGCTCCGTTAGGACAAGGATAATAATACCTGCTTTGCTTACTTAGTCATATGTCACAGTTTGCCAGTTTTTCAAATAAACCAAGAGTAGTTCCTATATTTCTAAGTGAATGAAAATTTAAAAATCACATGTCCTTAGTTTGGCATAATACTTCAATAAAATGTAGATTTCCTGGAAGTATAAAAAAAAAAAAAAAAAAAAAGAAAGAAGAGGGACCTCCCTGGTGGTGCAGTGGTTAGGAATACGCCTGCCAGTGCAGGGTTCACAGATTCGATCCCTGGTCCGGGAAGATCCCACATGCCACAGAGCAACTAAGCCTGTGTGCCACAACTACTCAGCCTGCGCTCTAGAGCCTGCGAGCCACAACTACTGAGCCCACACGCCACAACCACTGAAGCCCGCGGGCTCTAGGGCCTGCGGGCTGCAACTACTGAGCCTGCGGGCTGCAACTACCGAACCCATGCGCCTAGAGCCCATGCTCCGCAACAAGAGAAGCCACCACAGTGAGAAGCCCGCGCACCACAATGAAGAGTAGCCCCCACTCGCTGCAACTAGAGAAAGCCCGCGCGCGGCCACGAAGACCCAACGCAGTCAGAAATAAGATATAATAAAATAAATTTTTTTTTAAAAAAGAAAAAAGTGATGTCTTTAAAGGGTAGGAGCATCTTACCCCAAATGTTCTTCTTAAGTGGGTCAGAGGATGGGTTTTTTTTTTCCTGATTTAAGAATGGATTTCTAAAGAAAACAAGCTGCATGAGTAAAGCAAAAGTTATTCAACATATGGTCCAAAGTAATTTTATATCCTTACTTGCGTAACCTTCACTGACACTATATTCACAGGGCTTTTGAATTTTCAAATGAAGAAAAATATCTACAGAGTTTTATTTCTACATTACTAAACTTCACCTCAAAAATTCAGGAGTCCTAACAACAGGTTTCAACTAAGTAACCTAGAAAATAACAGATTGGTTTTACATACACGGATTGAAACATCAAATTCAGGATGATTATCTCCAGAATGAGAGAAAGAAAGGTGATTTCAGAGAGGTACACAGATGGCTTTAACTGAAGGTATGTTGTAATTCTTAAATTCAGAAGTATAATTTCCAGGACTTTAGTCTGTATTTATTAACCATACCTTAAAAACCCCTTATTTTACTATCAAGTAATAAAATCCATTTAAAATTGTCTTTTGAAAGAATTGAAAATATAACAATGTATTGTATTCAATACAGATATTGAATATTTCAGTATCAATATTGATACTGAAAGATAGTTCATCTTTCTTTCTAAAACTAAGTTCAGGCAAATTTCACAGATCTCTTCCTTAAATCAGATGTTGTAAATCAACTATACTCTAATAAAAATTTCTAAAAAAAATCAGATGTGATTTGGAGATATTCTCTGATGTGCTCTTACTTAGGCATCAGATAGTTTAAAAGTCCTACAGAAGGAGGGAACTTAGTATCTAAGTTCCTAAGGATGGAGTGAAGCATAGGAAGACAACATTAACAAAAACTTATTGGACATATAATAAGTGCCAAGTTGTAGTAATCCAAGATTCATAAAACAGGTATTATTCCCTTTAGAATATACAATCTAGTGAGGGAGGCTGAAACTTCATTACTAGAAATTCAGGTGGAAACAAGGTATTTATTGAAATGTACTGTTATTTGTGAGACAATCATGAATTATATATATAAGGAAAAAACTAGTATAAGCCTTATCTAATTTACCGAACATACGGTTAGAAAGACAACCCTACTGTTGCAGTGAATAATTAGCAGGAAAACACCTGCTAGAAAAAGAATCTGTGAGCTGGTTTGCAGGCCGCAGAGAGCAGTGAACTCAACAGGGCAAGCAAAGAACTGTGACCAAGTATCTCAAGGCAAAGTTAAGTGGTGAGAGCTACAAAGAGAAAATGAAGTAGCATCGGTGGAGCAAGCGGTTAAGTAGAAAGGAGACACAAGTAGATATGGGTGTCAAGAATGAATAATGAAGGGAGACTTCTTGTGGACTGTGAAATGTGGTGCTATGCTGCCCTCTTTGCCCTTATAGTTTCCTAGGAGGCACTGTAAAGAGATTAAAAATGACAGAACTCAGGTCTCTAAAAAGGAGAACTTCTTTAAGGAGTGACTGTCCGAGGGCTCTGCTTTACTTAGGTTAGGACTCCCATTTTGGAAGTTCCAAGCAACGTTATTGTCAAATCTGATAATTCGTGAACGGTTTGCCTCAGAATAAAGGTGGGTAGAAATATTTACTACCAGAATCTATGTCATGAGAAAAGAAGGCTGAAAACTTCTGTAAATGTGTAACATACCTTGTAAACAAGAATGTTCAAGTTTGTGACGGAAGGGGGAAAGTAAACAGACAGAGATGAACCTAAATACGGTAACAAGCTTTCACCTAGTGTTTACACAGAAGCAATGTCTTCACCAACAGTCCACAAAGAAAATACGTACGAAGATTTAATGGTCGCAAAAGCAAGAATCACTGGTTAAAAACTGTTCCTGGTCAGTCCTGGGAAGGGCCCAACGCCGGAGAGGCCAGGCGGCCCAGGAGAGGCTCTCCAGGTTCGTGACGCGCCGCTGGTTAGCCTGCTGTGAACCAGGAACAAATTTTACACTCTCCCTCTAGAGGCCCTTAGAATAATGGCGTCGGTTGTATAGCAAAGTGAGCAAAGTGGGAGGGAGCTAGGAGTAGCTTCCCAGCTCCTGTCCCGACAACGAAGTCCCGCTCAGAGACACCAGCCAAGCACGAGAAGGAAGAACTACCACCGCCGCGAGTCACTGCCGACGACACCAAGCCGAGCAGAACCATGGTTCTCGGAACCCAAGGCGTTACCTTTATTCTTGGGCATTGCGGTAACTGCGACCTCAGCGTTTCCAACTGGGTTCCGGTGTCGGTGGCGCTGCCAGGTAATCCTCCGAGGTGCCGAAAGAAATTAGTAGTTGCAGACTCCGAACACACAGCTCAAGCGAGATCCGCAGGCGGATCTCCGTGGCGGAGAGAGCCACGCTTACTGGCAAGCAAATGGCTGCGCAGGCGGCTTCACGGCTTCCCCATCCCCCAAGCTCGACCGCTCCCCGCCGCCCCGCCTACTGCGCAGGCGTAGCCCACAGCTACTGACTTCCCGCTGCTAGAGAAAGTGAGACGCACTGTGGGCGGTTCCAGTAGGAAAAGGTGAATCATTCGAGTACCAGGCCCTGCGCTGAAAAGAGGAGGAATCAAGTATAGAGTACGCCCACGACGTTATCCTACTTGGAAATCACCCGAGCTGTCTCCTGCTCTTGAATACACTTCTGCTACTCTGTAATAATTGCCTTTTCCAGAAAATTTCTTGACTGTTAACTTTTATGTTACCTGTCTTCCTTTTCAGAGAAACAAATTCCAGAGTGATGCTTCTGTAAGAAGTCTCTGCCTAATACATGAAAAGGGTGGAAAAACCAGTGAGAAAAGGGTATGTATTTCTCAAAGGGCCTGAAAAAAAGGGCATAGGTTCAGAGACAGGAACCTCTTGAGGTTCGTTAGAGATCTAACTCTGAAACATTTCAGTGCTCCAAGGCAGGGGCTCTGGGTAGTAGAGGGGTAGAGCACCAAGAGTGTGGCTCCAGTGTCAGGGCTGGAAGCGGCTTCATCCTGAGTGTGGAGAACTGCTTCCCCAAGCTGCTTAAGAGGAAGGAGTGGGAAGAGCCCCTGTAGTTCCTCAGAGCTCCATCATTGAGAACTGGGAGGATGTGAAAGGCTGGTTACAGGGTCAAGGTGTCTGAAATGCCTGAAGTAACAATCTCTTTATCAATCTCTGCCTCTTGGCAAAAATAGCTAAAACTAGGACTGTTTTGTTTTCACTTAGGAAAAGAAGGGAAAAGTCCACTTCTGCCCATTAAAAAACTTGAGTTAAAAGCTACCCAGGTGGGATCAACATTTAAAGGAAGAACAAGAATTCAACAACAATCTGAAGGCAATTGCAATAGTCCTGAACAGGTTCATCAGATTTTGTGTGCAACGCTGAATTTTCTTCCAACCAACAGGCTTTGGAAAATCCCTAGGAATTTCTCCATGAAGTTGCCTGGTGACTGCCTGCGCCTGATCATATAATAAGTTAGTGGGCTCATCTCCCAGTTGTAATTGTAGAGACCTTTGAGGACCTTCCCAATTAGCGGTTTTTGTCTGATGCTGGGCCTGGCCTTCACAGCATATGATCAGCTGATGTAAGTCAGAGAAACCAGGTTGATAAGTTTGAATGAACATGTTAATTTCATTAACAAATCTATGAGAGTCTTTGGTTATGTTAGGAAAATCTTTGACTATGGCTTGCGGTTCAGCTTTCGTCCAGGGAGAATAAGAAATTAAGGGTTTAGCTTCTGGATCCTTAGAAGGCTTAATTTTAAAGGGACAAGTTCTGATGGGTACAGAGGAAAAGGGGGTGGGGAGAGTTTCAGGGAGAAAGGAAGTTTGGTAAGAGAATTAGTATAGAGGATTTGAGGGTATAGGGGAGGCATAGGTACAAGAAAAGGAGGAAGATGGCACGGAGGCAGAGCCTGAGACAAAGAAGCCAAGGAAGAGGACGGTGAGGCTTTGGAAACCATTTTATCTGTCTTTATCATTTGCTTGCCTCAGTTAATCTTAAAAATCTCATTTTGCAGAGAGGAAATTTTAGACTTCTGATAATGTTCAGAAGCTTCAAAACACCAATCAAAACAAGCACTCCACTTTAGTTCTGGAAATTTTAGAGCCACTGTAGTTCCAATTCAGTTTTAAGCAAATTAAGTTAAACTGAACTTTTTATTAGTTGTTCATATTGTTATCAGGGCAGGCCAGATCTAGCATTGGATGAAATCTGCTAAATGAAAAAAATCGGAACGGTCTCTAGAATTATAACCTGAGACCAGCTCACAAACTTATTATATAATCAGGCTCAGGCAGTCACCGGGCAACTTAATGGAGAAATTCCTAGGGCTTTTCTAAAGCCTGTTGATTGGAACAATATTCAGGCTTGCACACAAAATCTGAAAAACCTATTTATGAATATTACAATCAACTTCAGACTTTTTTTTTAAAGAAAATTCTGTTCTTCCTTCAGATATTGATTCCATATGGGTAGATTTAAACTCTATGTTTAATAATGGACTGAATGAGAATTGTTTTCCCCTTGTAGTAAAAAGGACTAGGATGGAATGGGAAACTATGTCCACGCAGATTTAGTTAATCTGGTAAACCAGCTCTCTCACCTTCTAGGTAAGTCACCTAAAAGCAACACTGCTGAAATTCTTCATCTTCAACTCCAGCAAATGAAGTATCCTAAATGAAACAAAAATCCCTCTAGTTTCTACTATTTTTGCAAAGAGGCAGGAGATTGAAAAAGAGGTGGTTAATTTAAGCATTTCAGGAGGCACCTTGACCCTGTAACCAGGCTTTCACGTCCTCCTGAGGCAGGAGATAAGATGGGCCCCAGATAAGATAAGATGGACATTTACAACTGGCCTCCTGTTTGTATTTCATAGGGCAGGAAAAGTGGGCTTCGGGCCAGACACTTACAGCTAGCCTCCTGTTTGCATTTCCTGAGGCAGGAGATAGGTGGGCTCCAGTTTAGGCGTTTACAATCAGCCTCCTGTTTGCTCTCCAGAATGGAAGTAATTACAGAAACAGTCAGGCTTTGTCTTTTGCGGATGCCTTAAGATAACAGTCATGGAAGGAACCGAGAGGGGCAAAACCTTCTTTGAGTAAAAGTCAAGGGATCTCCGCGTCCCCCCTCCTTGGGGCAAGGGAGACACTACACATGTGCAGAAAGACTCCTTGGGGGTCAAAAGTCAGGGAACAACTCCAGGCTGTGGTGACTCTTGCTTCTCCCAGATGCCTGTGTGTCGGGGTCCGTCTTGGCTGAGAGGTGCGTGCACACCTAGGGGAAAGGTCCTGAGACAAATTAGCCAGGGCTGGGGTAGGGGTAGGGGTCGGGGGACAAAACAAGATGACTGGCAAGAAGGAAGACAAAGACCTGGAAGAACTGCCCTTTTATAAAGAATTTAAGAATTTCCCAAAGGCGCGACTCTCTCTCTGAGTTTGCCCATGCATCTTTCCGCAAGTACTTTGCTTTTCCAATAAATTTTTACTTTTCTCTTTACCTTCTGCCTTCTCACCTGAATTCATTCTCGAGTAGGCAGGCAACAACTAGGGATCCAGGCCCTAGCCGCTGGCCCCTGTGGTTAGGACTCCTGGTCTGGGGACTGAGATCCTGCTGCAAGCTGCCGCTTACTGTTGCCTGCGTCCGTAAGTCAATCCCAGTTCTCAGTGATGAGCTCTGAGGAACTACAGGGGCTCTTCCCGCTCCTCCCTGTTAAGCAGCTTGGGAAAACATTTCTCCGCTTCCAGCTCTAATTGACACTGGAGCCACACTCTTGGTGCTTTACCCCTCCTCTACCAAGAGCCCCTGCCTTGGTGTACTGAAACATTTCAAAGAGTTAGATCTCTAATGAGGCTCAAGAGGTTCCTGTCTCTGAACCTATGCCCTTTTGTTCGGGCACTTTGAGAGACACACACCCTTTTCTCACTGGTTCCTCCACCCCTTTTCATGTATTAGGCAGAGACTTTACTTAGAGAAGCATCATGCTGGAATTTCTCCTCTCCAAAACAGAAAATAATTCTAGAATTGACAGTAGTCATCAAAGTTATCAACCAGGTGAATTAAGTGACCCTTTGACATCTTTTATTTGTTCCATCTCTGACAGTGTTAAAGTTGCTTTTGGAAACACTGATCATTTGTCACTATTGAATCAGCTACCACCTGTCCTACAGGCAAAAATCTTCAACTGATGTTGGCAAAATTTACAGCAAACTTTCCAAAAAGATTCAAATAAACCCCTCAATACCTCTTCCCAGAAAAGAGTTAATAAAGAGGTCCTTCAAAACATAAAGCCCATTACAGAAGACTACAAGACTCAGGATCTTATTATATCTTGTAATAGCTCCTGTAACACTCTTGTATTATCAGTAAGAAAACCTAAGGGCCAAGAATGGAGGATTTTTAGGACCTCGGAGCAATGAATAACATTGTTATCCCTTGACACCCTGTGGTTGATACTCTGGGGCCCTGTGGGGTTCCTGGGCACAAAGGCCTTTCTGTGTCCCCCATTTCTTGATTACAGGAATTAGGCTTCATTCAGCCTCCATGATCTTTCTTGTGTTCCAAGGAGCAGTTCAAACAGTTGCTAATTAGGGAGGCGAGGGGATGAAGAGACAAAGGAGGAACAGTCAGGGAACAACAGTGCTGCCTTGGGGCAGGGTCCTGGTTCCCCTCAAGGGATACACATAACAATATCTTTGAGCTGTTTTGCAGATGCTGAAACCCCCACCAGGTGGGAGAAGTTAACTGTATGCTGCCCACAAGCACACAGACCCCAGACCGGTTGGAACCATAAGGTTGATGGCTCTGACTGCCACTTACCTCCCCACCAACCAATCAGAAGAATGTCCACGAGCTGATCACACCCTCTATGAACCATTGCTGTAAAACTCCTCACTACCCCCTCCAGGGTGGGACATGCAGTTTTGAGGGCATGAGCCCACTGTGACCCCCTTTGCCTGGCAAAGCAATAAAGCTCTTCTGTTCTGCTTCACCCAAACTCTGTCTCTGAGATTTAATTTGGTGTCGGGGTACAGAGGCCAGATTCGGCTTCATGGTTCCCAACCTTCTTTTTACTAACATTCCTTCTCACTGGAAGTAAGTTCTTTGGGCTTGAGCAGAGGAAAATTCAGCATAGAATTGGGTCGACAGAGTCCAAGTTGACTGAAGTCAGGAGGGTCAACAAAGTTGAACTTCATCTTTCCTTAGGTTCCAGTTAGTCTGGTGATTGAGCCCTAGAGGATCCTGCAGCTCAAGAATATGCTTCAGACTAATCTTTACCTTTGAAATAGAAAGGGGAGCCTGTACAACTGATACTTTGTCTCTGGTGTGGTTAAGTTCTCTCTCTGCCCTGGTAGCACCTGTTTGTTTTTACATTCTTTTGTTCCCTTAAAATCAGTAACTGATGAGACCTGTTCTTCTGTAAGGACAAGTATTGGGTTCAGGCTTAGATCACAAAATGACTTAGGCCTAAAATGCCTTCTCTTACATCAAGAAAGGCATGCCTGATTCTCTTTGTCTGGTGACACCCTAACCTATCTGCCTACCATGCCTCAGGGTTTTATTAAGAGTCCTTATTTCTCACAAATTCTGAAGGCTGATCTGGATAATACAGACTTCCCTAGAGGTTCCCTTTTGTTGCAGTTGTGGACAAAGAATGTCACTTGACATTTCAGTAGATGAAGGATGTTTCAGCCATAAAGTTATCAGCCACTGCAACCGCCCCAATGATGCAACCTGAGGGGACTCAAGATGGAGAAAGACAGAATACTGGCCCTACATTGTTAAGGAATAACTTGAAAGGACTAATTCAGTGGAATTGAAAGTGGAATTCAAAGGAATAATTTCAGTGAGCCTGAGGCAGGAGGTAGATGGGCTCCAGGCTAGGCATTACAACCAGCTTCCTGTTTACATATCCTGGGGTGAGAAAAAGATGGGCTTCAGACGGAACACTTAAAACTAGCCTCCTGTTTGCATTTTCTGAGGAAGGATGCAGGTGGGTTCCAGGCTAGATATTCAACCAGCCTCCTGTTAGCACTGTGAGATGGAAATAACAACAGAAACAGGGTAAATAGCTGGACTTTGTTTCCTGTGGACACTTTAAGATAACAGTTACAGCAGGGACAGAGGGGCTAAACCCTGTTTGAGTAATAGATCAAGAGGCCACATATTTCTCATCCTTGGAGCAAGGGAGACACTGCACACTGCACATGCACATTCTCTCCTTCGGGCAAGGGAGACACTGCACATGCCCAGAAAGGCTCCTTGGAGGTGAAAAGGAGGGTCTGTATCTCTGCCTTGCTTCAGTCTTAAATAAACACAAACTGCTTCTCCGGGTGCTCTCCCACTTGTTGTGCTGTGCCCCTAATAATAAACTTTTTGCACCTGTTTTTAGAGTTTTTGCCTCCTTATAACATTCTTGCTTTCAAGTGGAGGCAAGAGCCAGGGACAATTTGCTTCTAGCCTCTAGTCCTTGGTGTTCTAATGGCTACGATTCCTGGTTTTCATCAAGGATACCCAGGTTCAATTCCTGGGCAGGGAACTAAGATCTCACTTCATGCCACTGGCCACTGCTGCATCTCTGAGATCAAGCCCAGACATGCATTTTCCCATAGCTAGAAAGGCATGAAAATTATTAACTTGAGATGTCTGTTTTTTACATGCTTGACTACATGTTTTGGGGTGTTTTTCTGTTTTTGTTTTTGCTTTTCAGCAAAAACTCCTATATATCCTTGTTCCTCACTTACCTCTTTGGAGCCGTACCTCAGAGCTGTCTGAGATGCTTTATCCCAGGCTATAGTCCTCAGTAAGTCCACCAAATAAAACATAATTCTCAACTATTAGGTTTGCTTTTTTTTTTTTTTTTTTTTAACTTGACGGTTTTGGTGACCAAAAAAGGGACCCAGAGCAGATTTCTCTCCTTTACCTGAACTCTAGGAGGATCCAGAGCCTTGGTTCCAACAACAGAGTCCTCTTCTGCCCATCAGCCTCATCAGAGAGTCCAGATAAATTTGGGTGATTCTCTACTGATCCTTGGGTCTCCTGATTATTGGTTGACGATCCTGAGTTTTTTCAGGTGGTGTTAAACCACTCTCTGGAGGAGTAGGTTATCCCTGAAACTTAATTTCAAGAAGAGGTACCTGGGTTATCCTCAGCTGAAAGACGGGGAAGACTTTGCTCAGCTGAAAGACACCAGGTAGAGACTGGAGTAGGTAATTAGGTGGGAGAATGGCCTGTCATTTTTCCCTTGAATTGGCTTTTTTAATAGAGTTTGTTGGAATAAAAGTGAAGATATCTCATGAAACTTTCAGCTCTGATGAAGGGACCTCTCCTCCTGGCTTTCTCAGGCAACTGGGAAACTTGTGGGAGATTTGGAGACAAGACCCTATATCATGCAGCCATCCCCACAGGGAAACCCACTCATTTTAATTAAAAACTTGCTGCACTGGGGACCCACATAAGAGCTGGCCACTCAGTGATCTGAGCACCCCCATAGTCTCAGGCTACAGGAGCGAAAAACTGAGATAGGTAAGAGAGCTGAAAAAACTCTGGGGTAAAACCTAGAGGTGTCAGCTTTCACTGCAGGTCTGAAGGCTTAAAGCCTGGAGGATTTTCTTGCACAGTAGCTTACACACATGATTGGAAAATTGTTACTCTGTGTGTGTGTGTGTGTGTGTGTGTGTGTGTGAGACAGGGCTTACTTTCTGCCCATGCAGATCTCTTCTCAAGTTTCTCCAGTGTCCGTATGATTAAATAGTTTTCTTCCTCCAGAGTAAGAAGTCTAAAAGACCAAGGCTGAAGTAGGATGTTTCTTATAGCCTCGCCTCAGACACCACACGTAATAATTTCTGCTGCTTTCTGTTGGTAACATGGAAAAATTCTGCTGCAGTGTGGAAAGGGACTATACAAAGGCATGGATATCCGGAGGTAAGGATAACTGGCACCTTCCTTCAATACTACAAAGGACACTGAAGGAATGATTTCACTGAAGGATATGCAGCTTAGTCTACTTTCTGCCCATAGAACATTTAAGTTTCAAGTCTCTTCTGTTGAGAAAGGTAGGTCTTTGGTAATGCAACTATCAAAAACTTACAAGCCCTGAACATATCCCTTATCCCTCTACCATCCAAATAAGAACTTCAACATGAGAAATACATAATAAAATAGAGAAAATATATATTTTTTAAAAAACTAAACAAACAGAAGTAAAAGGAAGCTGCCATAACATAACTAAAGCCACATGTGAATTCCCACAGCTTGCCTTAGAAGCATAACAAAAATGTCCTCTTTTGCCACTTCTATTCAACATAGCTCTGGAAGTCTGAGCTGGAGCAATAATGCAATGAAACTAAACAAAAAATATCTAAATTGGATAAATAAAATGAAAATATTTCTGTTAATAGATTACAAAATTTATTTGTAGAAAATCTAAAAATTTCTGCAGAAAAACTGTTAAACCAAATAGAAAACTCAGCAAAATTGCAAACTAACATTGAAAATCAGTTGCATTTCTATACACTAAAAATACAGAATTCTAAGAAAGATTAAGAAAATAATTCTATTTACAAGAGCATAAAAGGAATATTATTCTTAGTTGTAAGTTGAATCAAAGAAGTGAAAACATACATTTAAAACTATAGAACACTGTTAAATTAATTAAAGAAGACACAAATAAATAAAAAGTTTCCTTGTATTCATGAATCGGAAGACTTACTGTAATTATGATGCCACTACTACCTGAAGCAATTGACAAATTTATGCAAGCCCTCTCAAAATCCCAAAGGTGTCTTGAAAAAAAAATCCTACATTTATATAAAATGTCAAGGGACTCTCAATTGCAAAATAATCATTTAAAAAGAACAAATTTGGAAGTCTTACATTTCCTGTTTTTAAAAATTATTATAAACTTACAGTAATCAAGACAATGTGATACTGGCATAAAGACAGACATACAGACAAAAGGAATATAATACAGAATTCAGAAATGAATCCTCCTTAATAAATCCTCATATATATGGTCAAATGACCATTCAATAGGGAAAGGACAGTGTTTGCAACAAGTGGTGTTGGGAAAACTGGATATCCACATTTGAAAGAATGAAGTTGGATGAATTAACTCAAAATGTATAAAGACCTAAACATCATACCTAAAACTATAAAACTCTCCGAGGAAAACATAGTGGAAAAGCTTTTATGACACCAGCAATAATTTTTGTGTGTGTGACACCAAAAACACATGCAACAAAAGCAAAAATAAAGAAACTACATCAAAATATAAAACTTCTGTGCACCAAAGAACATAGTCAACAAGGCAGACTAAGGAACTGAAGAAAGTATTTCCCAATCATATATCTAATAAGGATTCAATTTCTGGAATATATAAAGAACTCCTAACTCAACAAAAACAAGCAACCCAATTCAAAAATGGACACATGATTTAAATGGACATTTCTTCAAAGAAGATGTATGTGAAAAGATGCTCAACACCAATAATTACTAGGAAAATTAACGCAAAAAAAACACAATGAGGGGACTTCCCTGGTGGCGCAGTGGTTAAGACTCCACGCTCCCAATGCAGGGGGCCTGGGTTCGATCCATGGTCAGGCAAGGAGATCCCACATGCATGCCGCAACTAGGAGTTTGCAAGCTTCAACTAAGAAGCCCGCAAGATGCAACTAAAGGAGCCCGCCTGCCACAACTAAGACCTGGCGCAACCAAATAAATAAATAAATATTTAAAAAACCCACAATGAGAAATGATCTCATACCCATTAAGATCGTTATTTTAAAAGAGTTACAAGAGAAAATAAAAGTGTTGGCAATCATGTGGAGAAATTGGAACACTTGTGCACTATTGATTGGAAATGTAAAATGGTATAGCCACAGTGGAAAACACTATGGTAGTTCTTAAAATTAAACTTACAAATCTCATATGATCTAGCAATACCACGTCCCAGTACACAACCAAAAGAATTAAAATCAGAGTCTCAAATAGATATTTGTACGCCCCCAAACACAGCACCATTATTCACAATAACCAAAAGGTGGGAGCAATCCAAATATCAATTGATAAATGAATGAACAATATATAGTAAATACATGCAATGGAATATTATACAGACAAAAAAAAGAGAAGGAAATCATGTGTAATGTTACAACAAGAATTGGCCCTGTGGACGTTATACAAAGTGAAATAAGCATCACAAAAGACAAAACTGTATGATTCACCTATATGAAGTAGCTAAGGTAGTAAAATTTACAAAATCAGAGCAGCAGATTAATGATTACCAGGAGGTGAGAAGAAAAGGGAAATAGGCTGTTGTGTAATGAGCGTGAGATTTCAGATTTGCAAGAAGAAAGTTCTTGAGATCTGTTTCACAATAATGTAAACATATTTAACAGTATCAAACTGTACATCTAAAAATGGTTAAAATAATAAATATTATGTGCTTTTTATCATAATCAAAAAGTGTTCACCAATAAATGGATAAATAGAATCTGTTATATGCATACGAAGAAATACTCAGTTTTAAAAAGGACTAAAAAAATATGAGATATGCCACAATATGTATAAGTCTTGAGGACATTATGCAAAATAAAATGACCCGGTCACAAAAAGACAAAGTCTGTAAAATTTCACTTATATTAAGTATCAAGAGAGAGAGTCAGACTAAGACAGGGACGGTGGGGAGTGCTAGCTCTTTTTTTAAAAGGATGCTATTTCTATCAAATTAGAGTCCCATTCTTATGGTATCATTCAGCCTTAATTATGTCCTTGAATTTTTTTTTAATACAAAAGACTCTATTTGGCAAGACTTAAAAAGCAAACAAACAAACAGGAACAACAACAATAAAACACTAAGGTAAGTTCATACCAGACCTCTGTGGTATCCAGATGCAGACACACTGAGGATTAAGGTGTTAAGGCTTCAACATACAAACCTCAGAGAAGGGCAGACAAACATTCAATCCCTAACAACAAGTATTATCAAAATTAGGAAACAGCATTGTCACAATACTCCTTTGTGATATCAGAACTTATTCAAGGTTCTGCAATTATCCCAGTGATGTCTTTTATATGAAAAAAGTGAATTTTTCTTATCCAGAAAGCAATCTAAAATTATGCAAAGCATTTAATTATCATATTCCTAGTCGCCTTCTCTATAATCATTTATCAGTTTTTCCTTATATTTTATGACCTTAATATTTGTCAAGAGCACAGGACATTTATTTTGCAGAAAGTCCCTCATTTTAGATTTCTAGTATTTTCTCTTGATTATAATCAGGAACTCATTCTTCACAAGAATATTACAGAAGAGATGTGTCCTCAGGACAACTGAAAGCACA
Organism: Balaenoptera musculus; assembly: GCF_009873245.2. Classification (NCBI taxonomy): domain Eukaryota; kingdom Metazoa; phylum Chordata; class Mammalia; order Artiodactyla; family Balaenopteridae; genus Balaenoptera; species Balaenoptera musculus. The sequence continues at coordinate 777,136 of NC_045807.1, forward strand.
TGATGTTCGCATCATCTTTTTGTTAACTTCGATCCCTCAATTAAAATGGTGTCTGCTAGAATTCTCCCTGAAAATTACTGTTTTTCCTTGGCAACTAGTAATTAACTTATGGGTATTTACTCTGAAACAATATAAATGTCTTGTTTCTTATCAAACTATCACCCACAAACTGCAGCTTTCTTTGATGATTCTTTCCTCCTTTGCAATTCAATTGACCACCATCAGCACCCAGCCCATTCCTGCAATGGTACAACTAAGACCTACCTGGTATAGTCACTTTTAGTATATTGTCAGGAGAGACTCTCAACGCACGGCATTCCCAAATACAAATATACTTTTCAAGTGGGCAAACTGAGGAACATAGACAAAATTTCTAGTGGCTCTTATTTTTGTCTGCTCAACCAACCCTTCTTACCTTCTTCTGCATACATGGCCCATGCCCTTAGCCTCAGGATCAAGGATGGGCTTGTGACCTAGACTGGACCAGTTATAAAGCTTCATTCCAATGTCCAAAATGATTGTTCCAAGAGGAGGGAAAAGCCCCAAACCAGGCAAATCAAAGTATGTCACTGGGTAAACCAAAGTTTGAGAAGAGAGTAGTTTTTTTTCAACAATTTGATCTAAGAACTGTAATTGAGGCCAAAAATTCCATTGCCCATTGTTAAATTAATTAAACAAGGATGTCACTAGACTGAGGAGGGCCATATAAATAAACCAAAACCTAAGCCTGTAATGCCACAAAGTTATGAAATTGAAACCTAAAGACAGCGAATCAAGGACATACGATGATTGCAAAAATTAATAGTTGGCACTCTACTGAAGGAAAGTGCTTTTTTCTTCTACATGATTAATTAATAAATTAGCATTTCTTGAACATGGGTTCAGGGATTTTTTTTTACTGAATGGATTAGGATCTATTACAATTTATAATTATTTAATATACTAATCTCCCCAGATTTGGTAAGTGGAAACCCTTACATGCTGTTGTCCATATCCTTTCAAAATGTCAGTTTCTTACTTTCCAGAAGTGTATTCTAGAATATCTGAAAAATACTTCATGTTCATTTTTTACTTCCTTTGCCCTATCTTGGAATCAGTCATTTTCCCAATAAGTCCTACATTTAGTGGGGATAAAATTTGTTTAAAAGTTTACATTGCAGGGCAAAATGGCATGTACCTGTTTCCTCTTGCTTTTTGCCATGAAACATAATCATGTACCCTGAAGTTAATGCCAGAGTAGATCAAAGGAGGAACATTATAGCAGCAGAGCATCTTGAATGTTTCACCTAATAGAGGAAAGCCAACCAGATCCAACTTTTCCTGACCCTATTCAACAGCAGAAGGCAAATCATTTCTTCCCTGAGTCAAACGTGAATCCCAGCACATATATGGAATCTAAATAAAATGACACTGATGAACCTAGGGGCAGGACAGGAATAAAGACGCAGATTCAGAGAATGGACTTGAGGACACGGGGAGGGGGAAGGGTAAGCTGGGACAAAGTGAGAGACTGGCATGGACATATATACACTACCAAATGTAAAATAGATAGCTAGAGGGAAGCAGCCGCACAGCACGGGGAGATCAGCTCGTTGCTTTGTGACCACCTAGAGGGGTGGGATAGGGAGGGTGGGAGGGAGACGCAAGAGAGGGGTTATGGGGATATATGTATATGTATAGAGGGGTGGGATAGGGAGGGTGGGAGGGAGACGCAAGAGAGGGGTTATGGGGATATATGTATATGTATAGCTGATTCACTTTGTTATAATGCAGAAACTAACACACCATTTTAAAACAATTATACTCCAATAACATACAAAATAATAATAATAATTTAAAAAGACAAAGAAAGACACACATTCACACACGAGAAAAGAAAACTCCATGTAAACACAACACTACTGTCAAGAGATAGCAGTTGAAAGCCATGCCAGAAATAAATCAAGGGGGCACTATCTTTAACCAGAACTGAGTATCCCTTTTTCAACTAAGATATGCTGCTCTGTCAAAGAAATTGCATCATTCAAGTAGAACCAACAGGGGCACACTTCTCTCTCATCAACACACATCTGACTACATTCTTGAGCGGAACTTCTGAGAATCAGTGGAATCTCAGCTGCATTAGGTAAACGAAACAGAACAAAGAGTCTGAATGTCAAATGGCAATTGAAACTGCAACTGACAAAGTAGCCCAAGCCATGTGTGTTATACATAAACAGGGTCATTGCCTGCTAAAACAAAAAGATTTAAAGACCCAAAGACTCCTAACAAAATTGATAGAATATCCAGAATAAAATAAGACATCAACTATCATATCAAAAATAAGAAAATTACAACTGAAATCAGAAAAGGTAATTAACTGATACCAGCACTGAGTTGAAATTACATGACAAGATTTTTAAAGAAACCATCATGAAAATATTTTAATAGCGATTACAAATTGTATAAAACAAGTAAAAAATAGAAAAATCTTGACAAAGAAAGAGAAATTATAAAAAGAACAAGTGAAAATTTTAGAACACAAAAAAATCAATACAATAACCAAAATAATAAAATTTGTACAATGAACTCAATAGTAAAAGATAACAGGATAGGGTTAGCAAGCTTGGGAACAAAAGAATAAAATTCAGGTAGTCTAACCAATAGAGAGAAAATATCCTGGAAAAAAAAATGACCGGAATCTTAGGAACATGAGAGAAATAACCAAAAAGGGCAATTTTTGTATCATTACAATCTAAAAAAGAAAGGAGAAAGAGGGAGGTAGGGAAAGATTATTGGCAGAAACCATATCAAATATCTTCCCAAATTTGACAAGACACACAAATGTAAAGACTGAAGGAGGGCTTCCCTGGTGGGGTACTGGTTGGGAATCCTCCTGCCAATGCAGGGGACACGGGTTTGAGCCCTGGTCTGGGAGGATCCCACGTGCCACGGACCAACTGGGCCCATGCACCACAACTGGTGACCCTGCGCTCTAGAACCTGTGAGCCACAACTACTGAAGCCTGCGTGCCTAGAGCCACAATGGGAGAGGCCACAGCAATGAGAAGCCCGTGCACTGTATCAAGGAGTTGCCCCCTCTTGCCGCAACTAGAGAAAAGCCTACACGCAGCAACAAAGACCCAAAAGCAGCCAAAAATAGATAAATAAATAGACAGATAGATAAACAAATAAATTAAAAAAAAAAAAAAAAGACTGAAGGAGATGAGTGAACCACAGATGGAATAAATTCAGAGAAATCAACACCAAGACATATTGTAGTTAGACTTTTGAAAATTAAAGATAAAAAATACATCTTGAAAGCAGCCAGAGAGAAATGATGTGTTATCATATGGGAACAACTCAACAACAGTGAATTTATAATCTGAACTAATGGATGTAAGAACGAAGTGGCAAAATATTTTTCATGGGTTGAAAGAAAGGAAATGCTAACAGAAGGCATTTTGGAGTATCACAAATGAAGGAGAAAACAAAAAGTGCGGCAATGTGGATACATACAATGTTTTCTTCCCCATAAGTTTTATGATAATATTTGATGTTTGAAACAAAAATTGTAACACTATCTGATACTCAGAATTTTAGTATTTAAAAGTAGGAAATATAAAGGATGTAAATGCAAATTAAGCATTTCTTTTGAAGTGATAAATGCTGATACCAGTAGATTGTGATGTCACACATGTATGATAATATCCAAACCACTATAAAAACTGTAAAGGTACACTTAAAAAAACACTATAAATACATAAAGATTCATCTCAATTTTTTTTAATCCTAAAACTCAATTTTTAAATTTTTAAATCCTAAAAGTCAATTTTTTAAAATCCTAAGATAGATAGAATCCTAAAAAATTCTAAAAAAAAAAAAAACACGCAGGAAAACTCATTTTTTGTTAATGGTATAAAATTATCTCCCCAACAAACTGTGAACTTGGATACTACATCATGGTTTTTCATTAAAAAATACTGTGTTGAGGGCTTCCCTGGTGGCGCAGTGGTTGGGAGTCTGCCTGCTAATGCAGGGGACGCGGGTTCGAGCCCTGGTCTGGGAAGATCCCACATGCCGTGGAGCAACTAGGCCCGTGTGCCACAACTACTGAGCCTGCGCGTCTGGAGCCTGTGCTCCGCAAGAAGAGAGGCCACGATAGTGAGAGGCCCACGCACCGCGATGAAGAGTGGCCCCCACTTGCCGCAACTAGAGAAAGCCCTCGCACAGAAACGAAGACCCAACACAGTCAAAAATAAATAAATTAATTAATTAATTAAAAAATAAAGAAAACTTAAAAAAAAAATACTGTGTTGAAAATGGAGCGTCACGGGTTGATATACAATTGATCAAAATCTAAGGACAATATTAAAAATAAATAAGAAAATGTTTCATTTGGTAAAGTTAGTCAAAAAGATACATAATCATGTCACATTGGATGAATGTAAAATGTGGAAGCATTGTGTTTATATTTCCCTAAAATAACACCAAAACCTGAGGTTTTATGAAGATGTCAGATTCCCCCCAGAAATATATTCTATTTTTACATCTAAATTTACTTTGAATAACTGAAGCATAAGGCAAGGGTTATTTTAAATAGTCAAATAATAACTACATAATTTATATATTAAAATAGAACTAGGAGAGTGATAATTGAAAGTCACAAAAATATAAATAACCACTGTACACAATTTAAAATTTGTTAAGGTGAGGACTTATAAGATTGGACAGTATAAGACATGTTTTTCTAGGTACAACTGAAAATAGAAATGTAAACGAAACCAAAACTTTGGTTCAAAGATGTAGAATAAAGTTTAAAGTTAATGTTAAGAAGTTTCTCTTCAGAAATAAAATGTTCAATATGCTTTTTCAAGGTGATGGAAGAAATTTTCCCCTATTGAAGTATGAGGAAGCATTCTAGCTTACACATGATTTTGCTTGAACTTTATGCTAACTAAGACAGCCTGTCTTATAGCCTGTCAAACAAATACTGTACATCTGCTTTAACCACCAAAGTAAAGAGTCACTCACCATCCAGTTACACAAAGGGTTAAGTCAAAATCCACTGCAAATGTCCACCAAGAGTGGACCCTGTGGGGAATTCAGGATGGGAAAAACAAGATGAAGAATTCTGTGCTTTGGATCTACGGGCTTCTCAAGAGTTAACATGCATATTTAAGGAAGAATTTTATTGATCCCAGATTCCAGCATCTTCCCATACATAGAAAAACACTAAAATCACTTACTTGAGGCATCTGGTTTCTCTGAACAACCGTATGTTTGACCACATGTATTGTCCAGTTAAAAAAAATTTATGTATGTACAATTCTTACATCAGACAAAATAAACTTTAAAATAAAGACTATTACAAGAGACAAAAAAAGACACTACATAATGATCAATGGATCAATCCAAGAAGAAGATATAACAACTGTAAATATTTATGCACCCAACATAGGAAAACCTCAATACATAAGGCAAATGCTAAGAGCCATAAAAGGGGAAATCAACAGTAACACAACCAGAGTAGGGGACTTTAACACCCCACTTTCACCAAGGGACAGATCATGCAAAACGAAAATAAATAAGGAAACACAAGCTTTAAATGATACATTAAACAAGATGGACTTAATTGATATTTATAGGACATTCCACCCCAAAACAACAGAATACACATTTTTCTCAAGTGGTCATGGGACATTCTCCAGGATAGATCGTATCTTGGGTCACAAATCAAGCCTTGGTAAATTTAAGAAACTTGAAATCATATCAAGTATCTTTTCTGACCACAACGCTATGAGACTAGATACCAATTACAGGTAAAAAAATTGTAAAAAGTACAAATACATGGAGACTAAACAATACACTACTAAATAACCAAGAGATCACTGACTAAATCAAAGAGGAAATCAAAAAAGACCTAGAAACAAATGACAATGAAAGCACGACGACCCAAAACCTATGAGATGCAGCAAAAGCAGTTCTAAGAGGGAAGTTTATAGCAAGTCAATCTTACCTCAAAAATAAGAAACATCTCAGATGTTCCTAAAGCAATTAGAGAAAGAAGAACAAAAAAACCCCAAAGTTAGCAGAAGGAAAGAAATCATAAAGGTCAGATCAGAAATAAATGAAAAAGAAATGAATGAAACAATAGCAAAGATCAATAAAACTAAAAGCTGGTTCTTTGAGAAGATAAAGAAAATTGATAAACCATAAGCCAGACTCAACAAGAAAAAAAGGGAGAAGACTCAAATCAATAGAATTAGAAATGAAAAAGGAGAAGTAACCACTGACACTGCAGAAATACAAACGATCATGGGAGATTACTACAAGCAACTCTATGCCAATAAAATGGACAACCTGGAAGAAATGGACAAATTCTTAGAAAAGCACAACCTTCTGAGACTGAACCAGGAAGAAATAGAAAATCTAAAGAGACCAATCACAAGCACTGAAATTGAAACTGTAATTAAAAATCATCTTCCAACAAACAAAAGCCCAGGACCAGATGGCTTCACAGGTGAATTCTATCAAACATTTACAGAAGACCTAACACCTACGCTTCTCAAACTCTTCCAAAATATAGCAGAGGGAGGAACACTCCCCAACTCATTCTACGAAGCCACCATCACCCTGATACCAAAACCGGACAAAGATGTCACAAGAAAAAAACTACAGGCCAATATCACTGATGAACATAGATGCAAAAATCCACAACAAAATACTAGCAAACAGAAGCCAACAGCACATTAAAAGGATCATACACCATGATCAAGTGGGGTTTATCCCAGGAATGCAAGGATTCTTCAATATATGCAAATCAATCAACGTGATAAACCATATTAACAAATTGAAGGAGAAAAACCATATGATCATCTCAATAGATGCAGAAAATGCTTTTGACAAAATTCAACACCTATTTATGATAAAAACGCTCCAGAAAGTAGGTATAGAGGGAACTTACCTCAACATAATAAAGGCCATATATGACAAACCCACAGCCAACATCCTTCTCAATGGTGAAAAAACGAAACCATTTCCACTAAGATCAGGAACAAGAGAAGGTTGTCCACTCTCACCACTATTATTCACATAGTTTTGGAAGTTTTAGCCAGAGCCATCACAGAAGAAAAAGGAATCCAAATCAGAAAAGAAGTAAAGCTGTCACTGTTTGCAGATGACATGATACTATCCATAGAGAATCCTAAAGATGCTACCAGAAAACTTCTAGAACTAATCAATGAATTTGGTAAAGTAGCGGGATACAAAATGAATGCACAGAAATCTCTTGCATTCCTATACACTAATGGTGAAAAATCTGAAACAGAAATTAAGGAAACACTCTCATTTACCATTGCAACAAAAAGAATAAAATACCTAGGAATGAATCTACCTAAGGAGACAAAAGACCTGTAGGCAGAAAACTATAAGACACTGATGAAAGAAATTAAAGATGATACAAACAGATAGGTATATCATGTTCTTGGATTGGAAGAATCAACATTGTCAAAATGACTATACTACCCAAAGCAATCTGCAGATTCAGTGCAATTCCTAGAAAACTACCAATGACATTTTTCATATGTCAACTAGAACAAAAAATTGCACAATTTGTATGGAAACACAAAATACCCCGAATAGCCAAAGCAATCTTGAGAAAGAAAAACGAAGCCTGAGGAATCAGGCTCCCAGACTTCAGACTATTCTACGAAGCTACATCAATCCAGACAGTGTGGTACTGGCACAAAAACAGAAATAAAGATCAATGGAACAGGATAGAAAGCCCAGAGATAAACCCACGCACATATGGTCACCTTATTTGTGATAAAGGAGGCAAGAATATACAATGGAGAAAAGACAGCCTCTTCAATAAGTGGTGCTGAGAAAACTGGACAGCTACATGTAAAAGAATGAAATTAGAACGCTCCCTAACACCATATACAAAAATAAACTCAAAATGGATTAAAGACCTAATTGTAAGGCCAGACACTATAAAACTCGTAGAGGAAAACATAGGCAGAACACTCTATGATATAAATCACAGCAAGATCCTCCTTTTGACCCACCTCCTAGAGAAATGGAAATAAAACAAATTTTATTTGTTTTACCTAATGAAACTTAAAAGCTTCTGCACAGCAAAGGAAAACATAAACAAGATGAAAAGGCAACCCTCAGAATGGGAGAAAATATTTGCAAATGAAGCAACTGACAAAGGATTAATCTCCTAAATATACAGGCAGGTCATGCAGCTCAATAGCAAAAGAACAAACAACCCAATCCAAAAATGGGCAGAATACCTAAATACACATTTCTCCAAAGAATTATACAGATTGCCAACAAACACATGAAAGGATGCTCAACATCACTAATCATTAGGGCAATGCAAATCAAAACTGCAATGAGCTGTCCGCTCACACCAGTCAGAATGGCCATCATTAAAATATCTACAAACAATAAATGCTGGAGAGGGTGTGGAGGAAAGGGAACACTCTTGCACTGTTGGTGGGAATGTAAATTGATACAGCCACTACGGAGAACAGTATGGCGGTCCCTTAAAAAACTAAAAATAGAACTACCATACGACCCACCAATCCCACTACTGGGCATATACCCAGAGAAAACCTTAATTCAAAAAGACACATGCACCCCAATGTTCATTGCAGCACTGTTTACAATAGCCAGGACATGGAAGCAACCTAAGTGTCCATCAACAGATGAATGGATAAAGAAGATGTGGCACATACATACAATGGAATAATACCCAGCCATAAAAAGAAACGAAATTGAGTTATTTGTAGTGAGGTGGATGGACCTAGAGTCTGTCATACAGAGTGAAGTAAGTCAGAAAGAGATAAACAAATACCGTATGCTAACACATATATATGGAATCTAAAGAAGAAAAGCAAAGTGTTTATGAAGAACCTAGGGGCAGGACAGGAATAAAGACGCAGGCGTAGAGAATGGACTTGAGGACACGGGGAGGGGGAAGGGTAAGCCGGGACAAAGTGAGAGAGTGGCATGGACATATATATACTACCAAATGTAAAACAGATAGCTAGAGGGAAGCAGCCGCATAGCACAGGGAGATCAGCTCGGTGCTTTGTGACCACCTAGAGGGGTGGGATAGGGAGGGTGGGAGGGAGACGCAAGAGGGAGGGGATATGGGGATGTATGTATACGTATAGCTGATTCACTTTGTTATACAGAAGAAAGTAACACACCATTGTAAAGCAGTTATACTCCATAAAGATGTTTTAAAAAAAAAAAAAAGTGAAGAAACATCTAATACAAGATCAATACCAAAACAAGAACATAAATGGATTGAGCAGGCAATGCATGCATCCATCCGTGCACTGTAAGGCGTGGCCTCAGAAGAGAACTGAAAACCTGTATGTAATGACTGGCTAGGTTGTCTGTCAATAGGTTATAAAAATATATAGTCAATACTGTAAAGGATTTTTTTTTTTTTACCATAAATAGTACAGAAGTGCCCTTTTAGTTACTCATAAATTCACAAAAGCGTCAACCACTTTTCATACATTCCAGACAAAGCTCATTTAAACAAAAAGTTTACTTTTTTTCCAAAAGCAATGTAGTGTCTGTTTGAAAAGGAGGTTTTCTCTTTCGTGTGTATAGTATTAAACTCAAGGTCTAGTCTGTCAAGTCTGGGTTTGTTTAAAATATGTGTGTAGGTACATATATGCAGAAACAAACTAGTGTACTTTGTTGACAGCACAAAAATATTTATTCTTCAAAACGTGACAGACCTAGTATGATTATCAAAAATTTATCACAAAATAAAAAGACTCTATGTAATAATCCAACCAGGAGAAGTGGTAAGCATATTCCAACTGTGAAAATTCCAGTTTGTGTTCTGAATGTCTAAAAACCTATGGGACACCATGTTGCTCACATCATTCTCATATGCCTATAATTACTTACGCTACTAAGCTATCTCTTCTGCAGCTAGGATCACATTCAATTTATATTTCATTCCGAAGGCATTTAGATTTTCTAAAAGAATCTGTGGCTTTGCTACATTTTTAGAACAAACTTCTGAGGAGGCTCCTCATTCTGCCGACACCCTGAGGAAATTTCTACTGTATAGTCCATCACTTACAGTTCATATTCGCTCTGCCCTACCCATGCATACTGTTCACCTATGTACTGCATTTGTTTTAGCAGGCTCTAGTGTTGGTCTTGAAGCTGCTTTTGCTGTTCTTTCATTTGGGTTTACATAAAGCTCCAAAATTTCACACCTGAGAACAGCCACATCAGCATTACTTATTTTAATGTGCTGTTAAGAGTTTGGTAACCTCTTGTGTTTAAGGGCTTTGCTTGGAGAACACTGAATTATTGTTAGGGCTGCAGAATGTTCCGAAACCGGAGGAAAAACCATGAGTATTCCAGACTAATTCGATTATGGTAATTTTTTCTGAAGAATTAAAACAATTTTCTCATCAAAATATTCCATTGCCATGGAGAAAATACCCCTAACTCTTTAAGTCCTTCATGAGCTCATTGGGAGAATCTGGTAGAACTGACATTTCTCAGCTCACCATAATTTCATCAGTAACATTTTCTGAGATGGAGCAACAGAGATTCGAATCCACATATTTTAGGAAACTCATAGCTAATACTGAAAATCTTGTTTCACTAGCAGTAAAGATGTCTTCATGAGCAGGTAATTAATAGTTTTTTTGTTTGTTTCTGATTCTCTTCTTGCAAGTTGTGTTTTAAATTGTTACTGAAATATATTATACCTCTCTATTTACACAAATTCCTGATTCAACATTCTCTGGCAGACCAAGTTCATTCTTTCACAGATTAGGTAGAGCTAGCTAATTTAATCATAGGACATAAAGCTGAGGATGTTTTTAGTGGTTATGACGGGCAACTGCCATCAATGTTTGTTTTGAGGCAGCTGGTCTAGAGTCAGTGCTGGGGTTGAACACTACTGGGACTCCTGTTGCTAAACTAGAATAGGAGAGTGAGGGCAGCTGCTGAGCAGATTGCATGGTGGAAGAGAAGCCATTGTGAATGTGACTGCCATCTCCTTCTTCAACTATCCACTGCTTTGTTTCTCTATTGTCTTCAGGAAGGCCCATTTAAAAACATGTTTATTAATGTGTTATAACATAAAATACACACATTATAAGAAAACAATTCTATATTATTTAGTAATCTTACAGAGTAATGAAACTATTACCATCTTTAAGTAGTATATTTCTATCAGCACAGAAACACTCTTTAGGCCTATTTGTAGTCAGTCTTTTCTCCCACTCCTTGTACGTTTTTTGGATATTAACTTATCAGATATAGAGTTTCTAAACATTTCTCTCATTTCATAGGTTGCCTTTTCACTGATTGCCTGATCACAACCTTTACGTACAGAAGCTTTTTAGTTTGATACAGTCCCACTTGGGATTTTTGTTGCCTGTGCTTTTGATAGTATATTCAAAAAGACATTGCCAAGGCCGATATCAAGGAGTTTTTACTATGTTTTCTTCTAGGAGTTTCACAGTTTCAGGTCTCACATTTAAATCACTAATCAGTCCTGAGCTGATTTGCGTGATTGGTCTAAAAAGCTAGTTTCATTCTTTTGCATGTTTAGATAGCCAGTTTTCCCAGCGCCAGTTATTGAAGAGACTCTCATTGCCCCCACTGTGTATTCTCAGCACCTTTGACAGGTATCAGTTGACCATATATATGTGGGTTTTTTCCGGGCTCCCTATAATATTCCACTGAGGTATGAGTCTATTGATATACCAGTACCATATATATATATATATATATTTTTTTTTTTTTTTTAACGTTAGCTTTCAATATAGTCTGAAGTCAGGAAGAGTGATTCCCCCTTCTTTGTTCCTTACTTTTTTTTTTTTCCAAAAATGCTGTGACTTTTTTTTTTTTTTTTTTAATCCATTGCTTTGAGCCACAACTGTTCTACTTCACTGGGGAAAAAAATGCCATTGGAATTTTGATAAAGATTGCTTTAAATCTATACATGACTTTGAGTACTATGAACACTTTCACATTAATTCTTCCAAACCAAGAATAAGGATATCTTTCCATTTATTTGTACTTCTCCAATTTCTTTCATCAATGTCTTATAGTTTTCAGTTTACAGAACTTTTACCTCATTGGTTAAATTTATTATTAATTATTTCATTGTTTTTGATAATATCATAAATGGGATTGTTTAACTTCTATTTTGAATACTGCGTCAATAATGTATAGAAACGTAACTGATTTTTGTACACTGCAACATTACTGAATTAATTTATTAATTCTAACAGCTTTTTGGTGGAGTGTTTAACATTTTCTATATATAAGATTACATCATCTGCAGACAGAGACTACGTTTTTTAAAATTTGTTTGGCTTTTCTTTCTTCACTTTTGTTTTTCTGTTTGTATTTATTTTTCTTTGTTTCTCTTTCTGTCTTTTTCCTTCTCTTTCTCCTTCTTTTTCTTTCTTCCTTTCCTTCCTTTCTTTTCTTTCTTTCCTTCCATCCTTTCCTTCTATCTTTCTCTCTCTCTTCCTTCCTTTCTCCCTTACTCACCCCTCCCTCCTCCCCTTCCTTCCTCCCTTCCTTATTTCCTTCCTCCCTCCCTTTCTTCCTTCCTTCCTTTCCTTCCTTTTTTTCTACCTTTCTTTCTTTCTCCCTTCCTTCCTTCCTTCCATCCTTCCTTCCTTGTTTCTCTCTCTCTCTCTTTCTTTCTTTCTTTCTCTCTAATCAATGGATCTAGCTGGGACTTCCAATATCATCTTGAAGACAATTGGTAAACAGGGGTATCCTTGTTTTTTCCTGATTTTAGAGAAAAAAAACCCAAAAAAACTCTCAGCTTTTCACAATTATTATGATAGCTGTGTGTTGTCATATAGGAAGTTTATTACATTGAAGTACATTTCTTCTATACCTAATTTGTTGAGTATTTTTATTATGACAGATTATTAAAATTTGTCAAGTGCTTTTCTGAGTCTATTGAGATAATCATGTGATTTTACTCTTTTGTTAATGTGGTGTATCATGTTTATTGATTTCCGTATGAGAAACCATCCTTACATCCTATTATGTCTCACTTGATATGTTTGATCCATTTTATGTGCTATTAAATTCCATAACCTAGTATTTTGTTGACAATATTTGCATCTATGTTTATCAGAAACATTTTCTTTTCTTGTAGTGCAATATCAGACTATGCTTTCAGGGTAATGCTAGCTCAAAAATCAGTTTGGAAGTGTTTCCTCCTCTTTAGTTCTTTCAAAAAAATTGAGAAGTATTGGCAGTAATTATGCTTTCAGAGTTTGGCAGAATTCATCCATGAAGCCATCAGGTCCTAGATCTTTCCTTATTGGGAAATTTATTTTTAGTGATTCCATCTCCTGATTCCATAATTTTCTATTCAGATTTTCCATTTCATTACAATTCAGTTTTGGTTGGTTGTATGTTTCTAATTTTTTTTTTCTAAGTTGTTCAATTTGTTTTCACATGATAGTTTTCAGTGGTATCACTCATGATACTTTCTATTTCTCTGGTATAGTTGTAACGTTTCCTCTTTCATTTATAATTTTGTTTCTTTAAATCCCTGGTAATTTTTCTTTTTGGTTAGTCTACCTAATATTCATCACCTTTATTTATTTTAAAAGAAAAACACAATTTTTTTTGGATTTTCTTCTACTGTCTTTCCAGTCCCTATATCATTTACTTCTGATCTAATCTTTATATTCTTCCTTCTGCTAACTTTGGGCAGAGTTTGTTCTTTTTTCAGTCCGTTGAGGCCGTTTAGTCAAGGACGTGCTTTACTTGAGACTTTTCTTTTCTCTTAATCAAGGAACCATTTGTTGAAGAGATTGTCTATTCTGAATTGGGTATTCTTGGCTCTGTTGTCAAATATTAATTGATTGTATATACTGGTATTTAATACTGAGCATTTTATTCTGTTCCCTTGGTCGATATGTCTATTTTTCTGGCAGTACCATTCTGTATTTATGGCTTTGCAGTATAGTTTGAAATTGGAAATGTGATACCTCTAGCTTTGTTCTTTTTCCTCAGAATTGCTTTGGCTATTTGGGGTTACTTGTGTTTCCACACAAATTTTAGAATTGTTTCTGTTATTTCTGTGAAGAATGTCTTTGGTGTTTTGATGGGATGTGAATCTGTACATGGCTTTGGGGAATATGGTCATGTTAATGATATTAATTCTTCCAATTTATAAACATGAGATGTTATCATTTGTTTGTGTCTTCAATTTCCTTCAGAAAAGTTTGGTAGATTTTTTTGTGCAGATATTTCGGTTCCTAAGCTTTTTCATAATATATTTTATGTCAAACATGCAAGATTGATAAGTAATTGGCAACAATCTACCTCATTTAAAGCATCTACTTGAATAAATCTCAGCTCCCTTATCTAGGAAAGGATACTGTGTCGCACTATTGTTGCAGAAGCATAGATTTAATTGCATCATTATTTTGAAAAACAGATATTGAAATTGATGTGGTTTAAAGCCACCAAGGAACTGACCTTTTTCTAGTTATTGTATTGTTATAATGTAAATATTAAAACAAATAAGAGGTTTCTTGACAAATCAGTCCATCTCACTGGTGTGCCGTGAGAACTTCAAAACTTTGTTGTCATCATATAAATGAACTAAATCACACATTGAAAGGGAAAATGCACAATTTTATGTTAAGGTGACACCAGCAGTTCACTTCTTTTCATTAGTCGTCTGGAAGGATGTTTCTCAGAGTAATTCCGTGTCTTTAGCACTTGAAGCTTCTGATCTACTCGTCCTGAAGACCAGCTGCTGCTAAAGTAATGTTAGCCTAAAAATGATGAAGCATTTTTGATGAAAATGCCTTCATGTTAAGGGGGAAATGCTGTTAACCTACTCAAGACATGCATCTGTGATGTTGATAGCCTTGTTTTAGATTTCATAGTTGTTTTGGTTTTCTAGGGAGAAATGGCACAATGCATATTGCATTGTATACATTTATCACTGATTTACTTAATGTTAACATATAGATAGACACTAAATAAGTGGTAATACTTGGAAAGAAGCACTTATACCATAAGTCTTAGGAAATAATGCTTGTAATAAACTTAACTATGTTACATATCAACAGGCAAAATATAGACTGTTACATAGTGTAATATGGTATGATGGGATTAAATTATATTTCCTGCTGTTAAAAAAAATTTATTCCTCAGTATTTTACTGTTTGGATGCTATTGTGAATTGGTTAGTTTATTTAATTTCTTTTTGCTATTCTTCGCCATTGGTGTAAAGAAATGCAATGATTCCTGTATGTTGATTTTGGATCCAGCAACTTTACTAAAATTGTTGATTAATGTCAACAATTTTTTGACTGACTGGGATTTTCTATACATAGGATTATGTCACCAGCAAAAATTGACAACTTCACTTCCTTTTTTCCAATTTGGATGCATTTTATTTCTTTGTTTTGCCTAACTGCTCTAGCTAGAACCTACAGTACTCTATAAATAGGAGGGGTGAGGGACTTCCCTGGTGGTGCAGTGGTTAAGAATCCGCCTGCCAATTCAGGGAACACAGGTTCAGGCCCTGGTCCGGGAAGATCCCACATGCCATGGAGCAACTAAGCCTATGCACCACACCTACCGCACCTGTGCTTTAGAGCCTGCGAGCCACAACTACTGAAGCCTGCACGCCTGGAGCCCGTGCTACCCAACAACGAGAAGCACACCCACGCAACAAAGAGTAGCACCCGCTCGCTGCAACTAGAAAAAGGCCGCCTGCAGCAACAAAGACCCAACACAGCCAAATAAATTAAATAAATAAGTAAATAAATAAATAGGAGTGGTGAAAATGGGCAGCCTTGCCTTGTTTCTGATCTTAGAAGAAACATTTTCAGTTTTCCTCTATTTAGCATAATGCTAAATGTGGGTTCATTCTAAAAGGCCTTTCTTATATCGAAGTATATTTCTTCTATTCCCCATCTAGCAAGGGTTTTATCATGAAAGAATATTGTATTTTGTCAAATGCTTTTCTGCCTCTGTTAAGATGATCATGTAATTTTTAGCTTTCATTTTATTGGTATGATGCATTACATGTATTGATTTATGTATGTTGAACTGTCTTTGCATCCTACGGATAAATCTCATTTGGTCATGGTGTATAATTCTTTTGATGTGTTCTTGAATTCAGTTTGCTTATATTCTGCTGAGAACTTTTGCATCTATATTTATTAGGAATATTGATCTATAATTTTCTTTTTGTGGTATTCTTACCTGGTTTTTGTATGAAAGTAATGCTGGCTTCGTAAGATGAATTTGGAAGTATTCCCTCCTCTTTGATGTTTTAGAAAAGTGTGAGAATTGGTGAAATTCTTCTTTAAGTGTGTGGTAGAATTCTCTAGTGAAGACATCTGGCCTGGAGTATTACCTGCTGGTAGGTTTTTGATTACTGACTCGAACTCTTTATTCATTACTGCTTTGTTCAAATTTTCTATTTCTTCTGGACTCAGTCTTTGTAGGTTGTGTGTTTCTAGAAATACATCTATTTCTTCTAGGTTATGTAATTTATTTGCATATAATTGTTTATAGTAGTCTTATGATTCTATGTATTTGTGTAGCATCAGTTGTGATGTCTTCTCTTTTATTTCTAATTTTATTTAATTGAATCTCTCTTTTTTCTTCTCTAAATAACGAATTGTCCACTTTCTTTATATTTTCAAAGAAAAAAGCTATTAGTTTTGTTGATCCTTTCTACTGATTTTTCTGATCTTTATTTCATTTATTTCCTTCCCTCTGCTAATTTTGGGCTTAACTTGTTCTTTTCTTTTTCTAGTTCCCTGAGGTGTTAACTTAAACTGTTCATTTAAGATTTTAAGATCTTTCTATTTTCTTAATATATGGTATATATTGTTGCTATAAATTTTTCTCTTAGAACTGCCTTAACTGCAACCCACACTATTCGATATGCTGCATTTGCATTTTTATTTGTTTTGAGTTACATTTTTATTCCCCTTTTGATTTCTTCTTTGCCTTATGGTTCTTTAGTAATGTGCTGTTTGGTGTCCACATGTTTTAAGATATTCTCACTTTCCTCTTTGTCAACTTCTAGTTTCATAACATATTGGTCAGAAAAGATAATTGGTATGATTTCAATCTTTTAAAAATTTCAGGTTTTTGTTTTGTGGCCTCTTATATAATCTATCCTGGAGAATGTTACATGTGTACTTGAGAAGACTGTATATTCAGCTGCTGTTGGATAGATTGTTCTTAAAACGTCTATTAAGTTTGTTTGTTCTAAGCGTGGTTCAGTTCCAATGTTTTCTTACTGATTTACTGTCTGGATTGTCTATTGTGGATAGTGGTGTATTGTGTTTTCTACAAGTATTGTACTGTTGCCTATTTCTCCCTTCAGATCTATTGTTATTTGCTTAGTATATTTTAGTGCTCAGGTGCTGGGAGTGTATATCTGTACAGTTTTTATGTCTTCTTGTAGTACTAACACCTTTATTATTATGTGATAATCTTTTCTGTCTCTTGCTACCCTCAAGCCAAAGATGGCTTGAAGTCTATTTTTCTGATATAAGTATGGCTACACCACCTTCTTTTGGTTTTCATTTGGTTGGAATATCATCTTCCAGTCTTTCACTTTTGAGCCTGTATGTGTCTTTAGAGCTGAAATAAGTCTCCTTTAGGCAGCATATAGTTGGATCTTGTTTTTGTTGTTGTTGTTTTTATCGATCCAGCACTCTTTTGAATGGTGAGTTCAATCTATTAACATTTAGAATAGTTACTGATACATAAAAATTTACTACTCTTAAAAAGATTTACTGTTTTCTAATTCTGTCTTTTTGGTTCAGCTCAAACAACTCTTTTCAGCATTTCTTGTAAGGCCTCTCTAGTGATGGTAAATTTCCTCAGCTTTTTTTTTTTTTAGGTCTGAAGGATAACTTTGCCAAATAAAATATATTCTTGGCTGGCATTTTTATCTTTTAATATTTTGAATATCTCATTCCACCCTCTCCTGGCCTGTAGAGTCTCTGCTGAAAAATCTGTCTTATTTTTATGATCGACTTTTGACAGTTTTCATACTATGCATCTTGGAGAACGTTTGTTTTCATAGAGATAATAAAGTTTCTATTAGCATTGTGGACTTTTATACCCAGTTTCTTCCCTAGGTTTGGGGAGTTCTTGGCTATTATTTCTTTAAATAAACTCTCTCCTCCTTTTTTCCTCTCTTCTTCTTCTGGTATACCCACTAATATTATGCTGGCTCTCCTAATGGGGTCTGATAGTTTTCGAGGCTTTCTTCAATTTTAAAAAAACTTAGTTCCCTTTCCTCTTCCACCTGAATTATTTCTATATTTATATCCTCTCTCACTTATTCTCTCTTTTCTATCTGATATGCTCCATTTCCTATGCTATATAATGCATTCTCCATCTCATTCATTGAGTTCTGCAGCTCCAGAATTTGGTCAGTCCTTTTTTACAATTTCAATGGGCTTGTTAAAGTACTCCTTCTGTTCATCATTTTTATTTCTGATACCACTGTGTTGTCTTTCTGAGTTTTGTTGTAGCTCACTGAATTTTTTTCCTAACAGGTCTTTTGCTTTCTTTATCAGTTAGATCACAATATTCTGTGTCTTTGGGTTTGGTTGCTGGAAAACCATCATTTTGTGCTACAATATATTGTAATTCTTTATATTTTTGGATGCCATGTGTCACTGCCACATTTGCATTTGAGGTGGTGAACACCGTTCTTATTTAAGCAAAGTTTCGTTTAATTTTATTTTACCAACAGATTGGTAATTAGGATTTTTCCTTTTCTTTTCCAGAAGGTGGTGTTATAGCACAAGTTTTTGGTTTCTCTTATCAGAGCTGATTCGCCACTGACTGATATCTGTCTCTCTGTTGTACACACACACACACACACACACACACACACACACACACACACACACGTACGCACATGGTGGAGAAAAAAGGGGTGGCATCATAGTTGGGGGAGGTGTGTGCTTAGAACATGGGACTTTGGGTGTGCCCAAGGTTTTGTAGGGGGATCCTCAAGTGCGGGACTTCCAGAGGTCTGCAGGTGGTCCTTGTAGGAGAATCCCTGAGCTGACAGCAGGAAACACTTTAACTTTGTTTCCTTTGTCTGCTTACTTCCCTTTCCTTTCCCACCCCCAAGTTATCACAGTTCCTTCTCAAGGAGAGCAGCAGGTCCCTCCAGCTGTGATATGTGCAGCTGGGTGACCCACATTCAACACCTACACTCTCCACTTCCTCTGCCAGAAAGAAAGACGGTGCTGGCCTGCTGCTGGACCTGTTTTCACCTCTCTGCTGCCACTGTCTCAGCCACTGTCAGCTCTGCCACCATTCCCCTCACTTCACAGCTACCTCTGAGGATTAATCCACAGACTTGAAGAAACACAGGTCTCTTGGGTGTCCTGGTATGTTGTGCAGATGTACTCTTTTTCAGTTATGGATGTGTAATTAGTTGTAAATCAAAGGGGAGAGAAAAAGGAATGACTCATGCCACATGATTCTGATATGTATTATATATAATATTTTTCCACTCATCTGTTGATGAGTCCTTTGAGTATATATTCAGAAATGGAATTTCTGGATCATATGGTAGGTATATTTTTAATTTTTTGAGGAACTTACGTATTGTTTCCCATACTGACTGAACAAATCTGTACTGCAAACAACAGTGCCCAGTTGTTCCCTTTTTCGCATTTTGTCACATCCTGACCAATGCTTGTTAGCTCATGTCTTCTCGCTGATAGCCATTCTGAGAGGTGTGACGTGGTATCTCATTGTGGTTTTGATTTGCATTTTTCTGATTATTTGTGATCCTGGGCATCTTTTCATGCACCTATTGGCCATTTGCATAGCTCCTTTGGAAAAAATGTTTGTTTATTTCCCCTGCCCATTTTTATTTTTATTTCAATTTTTATATTTTTTATTTAACTTTTGAATAGGTAGTATATTCACGTGGGTCAAAAGACTATATAATAAAAGTTCCCACCCAGTTCCCTGCCAACAGTTTATCTTTTACAGGCAATTAATTTGATGAATCGTCTATGAATTTTTACAAGACTATTTTATGCATTTACAAGCAAATACACAATGCTCTGCAATTTAATTTTCACACAAACACGCAGAGAGCTTTCTCGTTCTTTTTTATGGCTTTGTAGTATTCCATTGTATAGATGTGACATAACTGATGGATATATAAGTTGATTATAACTGTACAGTAAAAAACACTGTGTGTAAGTTGTATCACATAGCTGTGACTATATCTGCAGCATAAATTCCTAGGAGTAAAATTGCTGGATCAAATGATATCTGTACATTTGTAAATGAGTATAACCTTTTGAGGAGGAATTTTGGAGATAGCTTTAAAATTTTGAATTGTTATGCCTTGGGACCCAGATCCTATCCTGCAGAAGTACTTTTTTTTAAATTGGGCTATAGTTGTTTTACGATGTTGTGTTAGTTTCTACTGTACCGTGAAGTGGAGTTCCCTGTGCTACACAGCAGGTTCTCATTAGTTATCTATTTTATACATACTAGTGTATATACGTCATTTGGGAGATTAGGATTGACATACATCCTCTGTCTATTTTTATTTTTATTTTATTATTGTTTTTTGAATTTTATTTATTTTTTTATACAGCAGGTTCTTATTAGTTATCTATTTTATACATATTAGTGTATGTGTGTCAATCCCAATCGCCCAATTCATCTCACCACCACCACCCCAACCCCCCGCCACTTTCTCCCCTTGGTGTCCATACATTTGTTCTCTATTCCTCTGCCCATTTTTTAATGTGGTTGTTGTTGTTGCTGTCATTAAGCTGAGTTGTTGTTTTTTTTTTTTAATCTACTTTGGATAAAATGACACCTCATTTGATATATGGCTTGCAAAAAATTTCCTCCCATCAGTAGATTGCATTCCATTTTTAATTGTTTCTTTTGTTGTGCAGTTTTTAAGTTTAATATAGTCCCGTTTCTTGATTTTTGCTTGTTTTGTATTTCCATTTGGTGTCACATCCAAATAATCATTGCTAAGATCAGTGTCAAGGAACTTCTTTCATAGAGTTTCTTTAAGGAGTTTTATGGTGTCAGGGCTTAAATATAAGTCTTTAATACATTTTATGTTAATATTTGTGAGCGATGTAGGATAGGGGTCTAATTGTATTGTTCTGCATGTGTTTATCCAGTTTTTTCAATATTGTTAAAGACACAGTCTTTTTCTCGTGGGTTATTGGCTCCCTTGTTGCATATTAATTGACCATATATTCAGGGGATTAATTCTGGACTCTTGAGTCTGTTCCATTGGTTTATCTCTCTATTTTTATGGCAGTACCATACTGTTTTTATAACTGTAGTAGTTTGAAATCAGAAAGTGTGATACTTCTGGCTTTGTCTTTTTCATTGCAATTGTTTTTGCCATTTGGGGTCTTTAGTGGTTCCATACAAATTTTAGGATTTTTTTTCTTATTTTTTGAAGAATGCCTTTGTTATTTTGGTGGAGAGTCCTTTCAATCTGTGATTGGCTTTCGGTGGAATGGACGTTTTAACAATATTAATTCTTCTAATTCATGAACACAGCATATCTTTTTATTGTGTCTTCTATGATTACTTTCAACAATGTCTTTAGTTTTCACTGTACAGGTCTTATATTTTCTTTTATTTATTTATTTATTTATTTATTTATGGCTGTGTTGGGTCTTCGTTTCTGTGCGAGGGCTTTCTCTAGTTGTGGCAAGCGGGGGCCACTCTTCATCGCGGTGCGCGGGCCTCTCATTATCGTGGCCTCTCTTGTTGCAGAGCACAGGCTCCAGATGCGCAGGCTCAGTAATTGTGGCTCACCGGCCCAGTTGCTCCGTGGCATGTGGGATCTTCCCAGACCAGGGCTCGAACCCGTGTCCCTTGCATTGGCAGGCAGATTCTCAACCACTGCGCCACCAGGGAAGCCCATATTTTCTTTATTAAATTTATGTCTAAACATTTTATTTTTTTGTGCTACTATAATGGAATAGGTTGCTTTATTTCTTATTCAGACATTTCATCGTTAGTGTATAAAATGCAAACTGATTTCTCATGTGAAATTTATATCCTTCAACTTAATTGAAATCATTACGTTCCAACAGGTTTGGTTTTTTTTTAACATCTTTATTGGAGTAAAACTGCTTTACAATGGTGTGTTAGTTTCTGCTTTATAACAAAGTGAATCAGTTATACATATACATATGTTCCCATATCCCCTCCCTCTTGCATCTCCCTCCCTCCCACCCCTCCCTATCCCACCCCCTCTAGGTGGTCACAAAGCACCGAGCTGATGTCCCTATGCTATGCAGTTGCTTCCCACTAGCTATTTCACACTGGGTGGTGTATATATGTCAATGTTACTCTCTCACTTCGTCCCAGCTTACCCTTCCCCCTCTCCATGTCCTCAAGTCCATTCTCTATGTCTGTGTCTTTATTCCTGTCCTGCCCCTAGGTTCATCAGAACCTTTTTTTTTTTTTTCTTAGATTCCATATATATGTGTTAGCACACGGTATTTGTTTTTCTCTTTCTGACTTACTTCACTCCCAATAGGTTTTTTGTTGAGTATTTGAAGTTTTCTGTACACCAAATTTTTTCGTCTGCAATAGTAATATTTTACTTCCTTTTTTCCAACTTGGATGCCTTTTATTTCTTTCTCATGCCTTATTACTCTAATACCTCCAGTACGATTTTGAATAAGAATGGTGAGAGTGGTCATTCTTGTCTTGTTCTTTTTTTTTTTTTTTTTTTTTAATTTGTATTCTTCTGTTCTAAAAAAATATATTTTTTGGCTGCGTTGGGTCTTTGTTGCTGCGCACAGGCTTTCTCTAGTTGCGGCGAGCAGGGGCTACTCTTCGTTGTGGTGCACGGGCTTCTCATGCGGTGGCCTCTCTTGCTGCACAGCACAGGCTCTAGGCATGCGGGCTTCAGGAGTTGAGGCTTGCAGGCTCTAGAGCACAGGCTCACAGGCTCAGTAGTTGTGGCACACGGGCTTAGTTGCTCCGCGGCATGTGGGATCTTCCCCGACCAGGGCTTGACCCCAGGTCCCCTGCACTGGCAGGCAGATTCTTAACCACTGTGCCACCAGGGAAGCCCTCTTGTCTTGTTCTTGATCTTAAAGGAAAAGCTTTCATTTTTTTCTCATTAACCTTTGAATATAAGGTTATCTGTGGGTATGTTATATGTGGCTCTCTTTCCATTGAGGTACCTACCTTCTATTCCCAATATGTTGAGGGTTGTTAACCTTGAAAGAATGTTGCATATTGACAAATGCTTTTTCTGCATCTATTGAGATGACCTTGTGACTTTCGTCTTTAATTTTATTGATGTGACGCATTACATGTATTGATTTGCATAAGTGAAGCATTCTTGAATCCCAGAGATAAATTCCACTTGGTCATGATGTATAATCCTTTCCATGTGTTCTTGAATATGGCTTGCTAAAGTTTTAAGTTGTTTTAGTTTTTGTGTAGTAAGTTTTATAGCTTGGCTTTTTCAAGTCAGTTTTCTGTCAATTAATTTTTTCCTTTGAATGGGTAATCTTTTCCTGTTTCTATGTGTGTCTTTCAGGTTTCTTGCTATTGAAAACTGAACATTTAAATCTCATAACTATGACTCTTAAACCAGATTCTCTCCCTTTCTAGGTTTTTTTTTTTTAATTTTTGTACAGTGTCTCCATACTTATGATTAATCTGAGGTGAAATTTTTATTAAGTCTTGTCAGAATTTTTGCTTATGCTCTTGTCTTTCCCTGATCAATGTAGCATCTTTCTAAACTTTCTAATGTGTGTGGTTGTTTTTAATGTTCAAGATAATGTGACCCCTTTAAGTTGCCTGGAAGCTACTTTGCCCCATGGGTGTTGAAACAGTGATGGCCGTCCTCCATATCCACACTTCAGTCATCAGAAGAACAACTCACAATCAGAACACAACCCTTATATTTCAAGGACAAAGTCCTTATTTCCCACCCTGGTAACAGCAAGTGGTTCCAGAATCTTTAGTTTGCATCTTATCAAGAGGTTGGGGGTAAAAGATGGGTAGCTGCCACTATACTAACAGCTAAATATGATCAATATTAACCACAATTATCTAGCCAAACTGTCACCTGGAAATTGCAAACATTCAAATAAACTCAAGTTCCAAAATATTTACTTCAGAGAGTTTCTGCCAGTACAATTGTAGAGATGGATTCCTGACACTTTCTATTCCATCATTTTCTCTGATGTCAATTTCTTTCCTCAGGAAATGGTTTAAATGTCATTTCTGTTTTCAAAGTCTGTGTCAATGTATAGAATTTAGTTGGAAACCTGAGAATTAGGGAATAGTCTATTCATTTACTCAGTTCTTAAAATATATCATACGTTATTTAGAGTCAGATCAAAATATGTACACCTTGGTGATAAATATAAAGTTTATAAATAAGTCTCCTCCCTCTCTGTGTTCTCTCCAATACTTCCTGGTTACATGGGGCTCACTTTTTCAGTGTTCTAAACAGTCTTGGTTTTGAACTCTAATTAGAATAAATACAGGTTCTGGCAGAGAATAAAGTTCTTGATGGAAATGACTAACTAGAACATGACAAGAGATCTGTTTGAGCAAATTCCTCATAGGCAAGTCGAATAATATTTTTTCTTGCTCATTTTACTTTCATATTATTTTTTAAAAGTTAGCTCTCAGAAGTAAAGTCACTGATAAAGACCAAAAGAATGTTTGCTACAGTATGTAAATAATAATGCAAGATAGATGGCTTGGTAACAATGTGTACTGAAGTATAAGTAACCAAATAATATTGTAGAAACTACTAAATAATATGTTGAGAGTGAATACTGTAATCAAGAAAATTATGTGACAGTTACATAATATCATAAATAGGAATTTAGAAAACAATCAAATAATAAAAACTTATTTAGTCTAAAAGCTATAAAGTGTCCAATGGGACCTCAATTACCAGCTCAAATTTTCTTTGCCAATCTCTTCACTATGATTTTTAAAGTTCCTTAATATAGTTTGACAGAAACCCAAGTTACAGGCCAAATACTAAGTAGGGATACTATTCAAGATATATTTACAAAAAAAAAAATTCCTTCATTAGGAAAAAAATGTTGCTAAAAAATTGCAAATTATATTGCCTAAGGCACCACAATGTGTTTAAACACATTCTAACTTTTTGTGTGTGACCTTGGTATCATACCAAACACATATGATGGACTTTCCCTAACACATAGATTTCTGTATTAACTAGACT
Source organism: Balaenoptera musculus (assembly GCF_009873245.2). NCBI lineage: Eukaryota > Metazoa > Chordata > Mammalia > Artiodactyla > Balaenopteridae > Balaenoptera > Balaenoptera musculus. The sequence continues at coordinate 802,414 of NC_045807.1, forward strand.
TTAGTTAGAGCATGTAAGTTTAAGGAATGAATGCAAAATTAGTGAAACAGCCATGGGGAGAGGTATACACATTTTTAAAAATTAAAATATAGTTGATTTATAACAATACATTAGTTTCAGGTGTACAGCATAGTGATTCAGTATTTTTTGCAGATTGTACTCCATTACAGGTTATTACAACATAATGGCTATAATTCCTTGTGCTGTATAGTATATCCCTGTTGCTTATCTATTTTGTACATAGTATTTTGTACCTGTTAATCCAATATTCCTAAATTGTCCCTCCCCCTTTCCTTCTCCACTTTGGTAGCCATAAGTTTGTCTTCTGTACCTGTGATACCGTTTTCCATAGTGGCTGCAACAATTTATTTTCCCGCCAACAGCGTACAAGTGTTTCCCTTTCTCCCAATCCTCTCCAACATTTGATATTTGTAAGCATTTTGATTATAGCCATTCTCACAGGTGTAAGGTGATATCTCATCTGGATTTGCATTTCTCTAATAATTAGCAATGTTGAGCATCTTTTCTTGTGCCTGTAATCCATCTGCATGTCTTCTTTAGAAAAATGTCTATTCGGGTCTTCTGCCCATTTTTTGATTGGGTTGTTAGATACGGAGTTGTATGAGCTGTATGTATATTTTGGATATACAAACCCTTGTTGGCCGAATCAATCTTTTCATTTCATGGGTGATTTCCTTTGCTGTGCAAGAGTTTTAAGTTTAATTAGACCCCATTTGTTTATTTTTGCTTTTATTTCTTTTACCTTAGGTGACTAATCCAAAAAATTATCTCTACAATTTCTTCCAGTCCAAGAACAAGGGATATCTTTTCATTTTTCTGTATTTAAGAGTACCGTTATTCATCAAAGATATTTGCCTGTCATTTTTTTTTTTTTTTTGGTAGTCATCTTTTTGTGACTTTTACATCAGGGTAACGGTGGCCATGTAGAATGAATTTGGGAGTGTTCTCTCCTCTTCAATTTCTTGGAATACTTTGAGAAGAATAGATATGAGTTTTTCTTTACATGTTTGGTAGAATTCCCTTGTGAAGCTGTCTGGTCTTGGACTTTTGTTTGATGGTATTGTTTTTATTACAAATTCAATTTCGCTTGTAGTTATCAGTCTGTTCAAATTGTCTGCTTCTCCTTGACCCATCGTAACAGACTATATGTTTCTAGAAATTTATTCATTTCTTCCGAGTTGTCCAATTTGTTGGCATATAACTGTTCATAGTATTCCCTTATTACTTTTTGTATTTCTGTGGTATCAGTTGTTACTTCTCTTTCATTTCTTATTTTCTTTATTTGGGTCCTCTCTGTTTTCCCCTTGGTGAGCCTGGCTCAGCACTTATCAATTTTGTTTATCTGTTCATAAAAATCAGCTCTTGGTTTCATTGATTTTTTTTCTCTTATTTATTTATTTATATCTCTGTTTTATTTAGTTCCTCTCTGATCTTTAGTTTTCCTTCCTCCTCCTGACTTTGGGCTTTGTTCTTTTTCCTTTTCTTTAGGTGGTAATTTCAGTTGTTTATCCGAGATTTTCTGTTTGTTTTTTGAGGAAGGTCTGAATTGCTATAAATTTCCATCTTACTATTGTTTTTGCTGCCTTCCATAGAATTTGGAAGGTTGTGTTTCCATTTTGGTTTGTCTTGTATTTTCTGATTTCCTCTTTGCTTTCATCGTTGAACCATTGTTTTTTTACTAGCATGTTGTTCAGTATCTGTATGTTTGTTCTTTCTCATTTTTCTCTGTGCAGTTGATTTCTAGTTTCACACCCTTGGGATTTCAGGAAAGAAAGCTTGATATAATTGCTACCTCTTAAATTTGTTGAGGTTTGTTTTGTGTCCTGGTATTTGATCTATCGCGGAGAAAGGTCCATTTACACTTGTGTTCTGCTGTTTTGGAGTTGTAACATCCTGCAGATGTCTATTAAATCCAACTGGTCTATTGACAACTGTTGCTTATTGATTTTCTGTCTGGATAATCTGTCCATTGGTGTCACTGGGGTGTTAGAGTCTCCTACTATTCTTGTATTATTCTCAATTTCTCCTTTTATTTCTGTTGGTATTGGCTTTATATATTTAGATACACCTGAATTGGGTGCATATATGGTAATGAGTATAATATCCTCTTCTTGTATTGGTCCCTTTATTGTTATATAATGCCCTTCTTTGTGTTTTGATATAGCCTTTATTTTAAAGTCTATTTTATGTGATATGAGTATTGTATCCTACTTTCTTGTAATTTCCATTTGCATAAAATATCTTTCTTCATCCCTTCACTTTCAGTCTGTGTGTGTCTTTAGAACTGAAGTGAGTCTCTTGTAGGCAGTATTTTGAAAGGCTGATTTTTTTTTGTTTTTGTTTTTTGTTTTCTTACACAATCAGCAGCCCTGTGTCTCTTGATGGGAGCATTTAGTCCATTGACATTTAAAGTAATTATCAATAGGTATATACTTATTACAATTTTATTCCTTGTTTGACAGTGTTTTGTCATTCTTCTTTGTTCATTTCTTCCTTTTGTTTTTCCTTTTGTGGTTTAATAATTTTCTTTTGTAGTATGCTTGGATTCTTTTCTTCTTATTTTGTGTATCTATCATAGGTTTTTAATTCATGGTGCCTCGTGGTCTGTATATGCAGACCCATAATTATATCTACTTGACTTAAACTGATAGTCATTTAAGTTTAAACACATTCTAAAAGATCTATATTTTCTCCCTTCCCCATATTTTGTGTTTTTATGTCATATTTTACATGTTAATTATTATCCCTTTACTCTTTCCTGTAGTTGTATTTGCTTTTATAATTATTTTGTCTTTTAATCTCTGCATTGGCTTATTTAAATCATTTAAAATTATTTTATATATTTGCCTTTCTTGTGTGATTTTCCCTTTCGTATACATTGTGATTTCTTTATCATTTAGAGAAGACACTTCAACATTTCTTTTAGGGTAGGTTTGGCATAGCTGAATTCTTTTAATTTTTGCTTGCCTGAGCATTTTTTAATGTCTCCTTCTATTCTAAATAATGATCTTTTTGGGTAAAGTCCTGGGTTGCCGGTTTTCCTTTCAGCAATTTGAGTATATTATACTGCTCTCTTCTGGCCTGCAAGGTTTCTGCAGAGAATTCAGCTAATCGCCTTGTGGAGATTCCCTGTGTATATGACACTTTAATTTTCTCATTGCATTTTTCTTTAATTTTTGCCATTTCAATTATATGTCTTTGTGTGGATCTGCTCATGTTCATCTTGTTTTGGACCCTCTGTGCTTCCTGTAGCTGGATATCTGTTTCCTTCTTTAGGTTTGGGAAGTATTCCATAATTTCTTCAAATACATTTTTTTATCATCTTCTCCAACTCTTCTCCTTCTGGAAACCCTATTTTGGGTAAGTTGACATATTTTATATTATCCCATAGATCTAAGGTATTTTTTAAAAAATTGTCTTTCTGTCTTCTGTTCTGATGGGGTGATACCCATTATTCTATCTTCCAGATCATGTATGCATTTTTCTGTGTCATTTAGTCTGCTATTTATTCCTTCTAGTGTGTTTTTAATCTCAGGTATTGAATTATATATTTTTGATTGGGTCTTTTTTTTAATAGTTTCTATTTCCTTTTTAAAATAATTTGTGTTTAGTTCATCCTCTTCCCAAATTCAGTTAGCATTTTTGCTACCAATGTTTTGAATTCTTTGTCTTATAAATGGCTTATATCTCTTTCATTTTTTAATGGGTTTTGTCTTGCTCTTTCTATTGAGAGTAGTTCCTCTGCCTTTTCATTTTACTTAACTTTCTCTTGTGTCTATGAATTTAAGTGAAACAGGTATCTATTTTGGTGTTGAAGTGGTCTTCCTTTGTTGGAGCATTCCTGTTTAGATAGCATGTGCCCCATGCCTTTAGGGGCAGTGCTGGATTTGATGTGGACACCATTCACATCTTCTCTCAGGGTGTGCTGGAAGCTGTCACCTTGGTAGTGAGTGTGGCTAGTAATAGAGGAGCTAGAGCCTATGCAGGGTGTGAGGCAGGCCTTTTCAGGAGCAGGGTCTTCTCCCAACTTACTCAAGAAGAAGTCATCAGGGTTGGGCTCAAGCTGGCTGTGTTCCATTTAAGTGTGTGTTTTTCCTTCTCCCCACCACTGAGGTTTTTACCCCAAAGGAGGGGAGTGCTGAAGCAAATGGGGCTCATGCACTTACAGAGGTCTGATGCTCTGCCTGTGTAGTTGTCTAAGGCTCTGCTCAGATGCAGCCCATGGTCACATTTTCCCCCTGTTGCAGCTGGCCCACATCCAATGCTAGGTTATGGCATAGAGCGGGTGAGCCTAGAGTGTTCACTCAGCTTGTGCTAAGGCATGCAGTGAGGTAGTTGTGGGAACTCAGGCAGCTGCACTGAAGTCAGAAATCTTGGCTCTTTCTGGGTTTAGCTAGAGTAAGTGCTAACAATGGCTAATGCCACCCCACCTGGGCTATGCCTCAGGTCTCTGGATAGCCTCTGCATCCCTAGGTCGAGTTTTTTCCCAGGTCCTGGACACTCTAGATCCAGTGCCAAGCTGTGGTATGGAGTGAGTAAGGTCGGGGTGTTTACTTGGCTCAGACTAGGGAGTGTAATAAGGTGGTAGCAGACTTCTAGTGCAGACTTCTCTCTCCCTTGCCTAGGGGCAAGCCAGCACCTGCACACTTCTGCAGTGTAGTCTATGCTTCTCTAGTGTTTCTATCTGTCCCAGCAGTTTTCCAAGCAGCCAAAAGGGGTTGTCTCCTATACAAAGAACCCCAAGACTGATACTCACAGTCTGTTGCTCAGCCTGCTCACTCCCCAGTGCAAGCATCCATCCATGTGATCTCCCTTTTTTTCTTAGTCCCTTCCCAGTGGCACAAGTCCTGACCTGATATTTTTCTTCCCATTCTACTCAATTACATGTGTATCATTCTTATAGCCTTGGTTGTATAGGAGTCCTTCATGAGTGCCCAGTTACTTTTCCATTAGAATTATTCCTCGTATTGAAGTATTTTTGATGGGTTTGTTGAGAGAGGTGAGGTCCTCATCCTCTTCCTCCACCATCTTTATGTCTTCCCAATATCAGTTCATCTGTTGGTGAACGTTTGGGTCATTTCTAAGTTGTGGGCATTTCAAATAATGCTGATTCGATCACTGGTGTTCAAATACATATTTCAGTCTGTGTTTTCAAATATTTTATGTACATACCTAGAAGTAGAGTTGCTAGATTATATGGTATACTATTTTCCACGGCAGCTGCACAACTTTACGTTTCCATCAGCAATGCAGCAGTGTATGAATTTCTGCAAATCTTGATGAACATTTGTATTGGTATTTTTCTCCCATTAAAAAAAGGAATAGCCAGAGGAGAGATTATGGTAGCAGGGTAGGAGGACACTGAGCTCACCTCCCCCTATGAACACATCAAAAATATACCTAAATGTAGGGACTTCCCTGGTGGTCCAGTGGTTAAGACTCTGTACTTCCATTGCAGGGGGTGTGGGTTCAATCCCTGGTTGGGGAACTAAGATCCAACATGCCGTGTGGTGTGACCAAAAGAAAAAAAAATTATATATATATATAATCTATCTCTAAATGTGAAATAATCCCCCTGAAAACAACCTGAAGACTGACATTAAGCCTCTTCTATAACCAAGGCTGTAGAGCAAAATCCACAGTCTTACGGAAAGGGAAAGAAAGCCATCTGGTCAGGACCTGCACCCCTGCCAAGGGACCCAGAAGAAGAGGTAGATGTCACAGGCTCAGGGATCATCCCTGGGGAGTGAAGGGTTTGAACCACTTATTAGGCATCCCAGTTCTGGGGTCAGACACTAGGAAGATGAGTCCCCTTACTGGTCTGAAACCCAGTGGGGCCTACTGGAAGGCTGTAAGAAGCAAAGACTCCACTCCTCAAGAGCGCAAGGGCATGCTTGCTTACTCCCAGTCACAGCATGAAGGTAGGAGATTGAAAACTGCCTGGGATTATGGCTGGCTTGCCAGGACATGCCCAGAGTTCACCCCAGCCCACACCAAACCCGCTCTATCCCCTCTTGTCCCAGCACTACTCTCCACTAAGACAGAGGCTGCCATTGTCAGCCAGAGTGTGCACACTTAGAGGAAATGGAGCCAGCTGAGACCTGACTTTGCCTCTGATAAGGGTGGATGCAGCCATTATGACCATGCACATCCCTGCCCATATTAAGGAGGAGCAAAACTAACTCCATGGAAAAGACATTGCTGGAAGAAGAAAACAATTTCAATAGTGTGACACAAATACCTCTAGCCCCATTGCAGCCTCTAATCAATGTATGCACACTGGGGGGAAAAGTGAAACAAGTACAGAAGTACAACCCCAAGCCCTCAGTCTCCTGCCACTATGCCAACCAAGATGGAGCTGACATCACACACAAGGGAGAAACCCAACTCCTTTACGGTGCCTGATGGACTTGTGGTAGGGCAGTGACTCCCACTGAGCATAAGAGAAACCCTAGCTTATATCTAGCTCTGACTCTACCCTGTCCACCTCCAGCCCTATTTCCCACCAAGGTGGTAACTGCCAGCAAACCCTAGGGAAAAACATAACCTATTCTCACTTCCGATCCAGCTCTCCCACTAAAGCTACCGTGAGGGAACATCGCTGCACAAAGACATCACTTCAAAACCAGGATAGGTAACTGTTTCACCTAATTTCATAAGGACAGAAAAAGTTAACCAACATGAGAAGATGGAGGAATATGTTTCAAATGAAATAACAACAACAAAAACATCTGGGAAAGAAATCTAATGAAACAGATAAATAATATACCAGATAGAGTTCAAAGTAATAGTAATGACAATGATAATCGAACTGGAAAGATAATAGATGAACACAGTGAGAATGTTAACAACAAACTAGAAAATATAAAGAAGAACCAGTCAGAGGTGAAGAATACAATAACTGAAATGAAAAGTACACTAGAAGGAATTAATAGCAGACTAGGTGATACAGAAGAATGCATTAGTTATCTGAAAGATAAAATAATGGAAATTGCTCAATCAGAACAATATAGAGAAAACCAAATTTTTAAAAATGAGGACAGTTTAAGGGAACTCTGGAACAACTTCAAGTATACTAACTTTCACATTTTAAGAGTTCCAAAAGGTGAAAAAAAAGAGAAAGGGGTAGGGACTTCCCTGGTGGCGCAGTGGTTGAGAATCTGCCTGCCAATGCAGGGAACATCAGTTTGATCCCTGGTCCGGGAAGATCCCACATGCTGCGGAGCAGCTAAGCCCGTGCGCCACAACTACTGAGCCCATGCTCCGCAATTACTGAAGCCTGTGTGCTCTAGGGCCCGTGTGCCACAACTACTGAGCCCATGCACCTAGAGCCCGTGCTCTGCAATTAGAGAAGCCACCGCAACGAAGAGTAGCCCCCACTCGCCACAACTAGAGAAAGCCCGCGCGCAGCAACGAAGGCCCAACACGGCTGAAAGTAAAAAAAAATTTTTAAAGAGAAAGGGGTAGAAAATGTATTTGATGAAATTATGACTGAAAACTTCACAAACTGAACAAGGGAACAGATTTCCAGTAATAAGAATCACAAAGAGTCCCAAAAAGATGAACACAAACAGACTCACACCAGGACATACAATAAAAATGGCAAAATTAAAGGTAAAGAAAGAATTTTAAAGGCAGAAGGGAAAAAACAACAGAACTTCCATAAGGCTATTAGCTAATTTTTTTCCCAGAAACTTTGTAGAAGGGAGTGCCATGATATATTTAAAGTATATATTCGTCTTTCTGATAGTAGCCTGTGATGAAGAAAAGATTTAGATTTTAACGAAGTCTAATGTATTCTAACTTTTGTTTGTCACCTGAACTTTTTGTGTTATAGCTAAGGAATCATTGGCAAATCCAATGCCATGAAGCTTTTCCTGTATATTTACTTCTAAGCATTTGCAGTTCTGGCTTCCATGTATAGGGTTTTTAACAATTGGAGTAAATTTTGTATATGGTATAAGGTAAACATCCAAACTGAATGGTCTTGGCACATTTCACCTCTGATGAATATCAATTTAGCAAGACAAGAGTTGGGGTTTTCTCCTCAGGTCCTCTATATATTTGTCTTTATACCAGTACTACATTGTTTTTATTACTGTAGTTTAAAGCTAAGTTTTCAAATGTGAAAATTATTTATTAGCTCTACTGAGACAGGCTGGGACCTGGGAGCCTTTGCTGCAACGGTTGCATCTGGACGCACCTCTCCTTTAGCAACAAAATACAAAGAAACTCTATGGGACTAAAAATAACTGCAGGAACGCGCAGTTAGGATAAATTCTGGACCAAAGATACAGACACCAAAAAAAAACCTCAACTGCCACTTCCGAAGAGCCTGGAGCAAAAACAGGGGGTCGGGGAGCAAAAGCAGAGTAATGAGTGTGCTGCTTGCACACAACACCACCTAAGCGGTGGGCAAACCACCTAAGCCACAACTCCGTCCCAACCCCTGGACACACCCCTAGCCTCACCCCATGTAAAAAACCAGCTTGCCCCTCTCAGGGAGCGAGCAAGCAAGAGCACCCGTTACTTGTTCTCACTCTCCCCTGCTGCAGCAGAGGCCCCAATAAAGCCTTGCCTGAATTTCTTGTCTGGCCTCTGATCAATTTCTATTGATTAAGGAGGTCAAGAACCCTGGTCAGTAACACTATCATGACTCATTTTTCTTAATTTTGTTTCTAGGAACTTGTCCATTCCATCTAGGTTATCCAATTTGTACACATAGAATTGATTGTTGGTTATTTTTTAAATCAAATCAAGGGTAATTTCCAAACTTTCATTTCTGATACAGTAATTTGTGTCTTCTCTTTTTCATTAGTTAAATTAGCTAAAGCTAGTCAATTTAGTCAATCTTCTGCAAGAGCCAACTTTTGATTTTGTTAATTTTTTATGTTGATTTTCTGTTCTCTATGTTTTTTATCTCCATTCTAAATTATATTGAATCCTTCTTTTCATTAACATTGGGTTCAGTTTTCTCTCTCTTTCTATTTTCTTAATGTGCAGATTGGGTAATTGATTTGAGTTTCTTCTTCTTTAAAGTATGCAATTACAGCTATAATTTTGTTTTTCAATCTGCCTTTGCTATATCCCATCAATTTTGGAATATTTTATTTTATTTTAAATTTTCTTAAGGTATGTTCTAATTCCGCTTGTATATTTTAATGTGTTGTTAGAGTATATTATACAATTTCCACATATCTATAAGTTTCCAAGCTTACCTTCTATTATTGATGCCTAGTTTTAGTTTGTGGTAATCTGAGAAAACACATTTTACAATTTTTGCCTTATAAAATTTATTAATAGTTGTTTGGTGGCTTAACATGTGCTCCCTCATGGAGAATCTTACAAGTGCACTTTTTTAAATGTGTATTTTGCTTTTGTTGGTAGAGACTTAATATAAATATCTATTGTGTCCAATTGGTTTATAGTGTTGTCCAAGTCCTATATTTCCTTCTTAATCTCTATTTGTTTGTTTCAAAGTTGTGTTTTGAAGGCGTCAACTGTTATTATAGAATTATCCATTTCTCCTTTAATTCCGTGCATACTTCTTTTCTCTATTGGTTTTTGTTCTTTGGTACACATACATGTATCAAATCTTCCTTTTCTGTTTCTTGTCATAGTTTTAGACTTAAAGTATATTTTGTCTGGTAATAATATAACCACCCCAAGTATTTGATTGCTAATTAAATGAATTTTTTTCTAACCCTTTATTTTCAACCTATCTGTGTCTTTTGCTCTAGGTAAGACTCACTTTACGGGAAACATATAGTTAGATTGTGTTCTTAACAAATTTTATTCTGCCAATATGTTCCTTTGATTACAGACTTTAATCTATTTACATTTAAAGAAATTAATGATAAGGGAGAACGTACTCCACATATTTTGTTGTTTGTTTCTTATACATGCAGTTTTTGTCCTTTATTTTCTCTATTACATTTCTTTATGTTTTGTTAAATTTCTGTAGTAGATTGTTAACTTCTCAGTTGCTTTTGTGTACATTCTATAGAAATTGTAGTTATGATCATTATGGAGATTGCATCAAATATTCTAAAGCTATAATAACATAATTTAAATTGTTACCAATTTAACTTAAATTCCGTACTAAATCTCTACCCTATACAATGATGCAACTATTTTTACCCTCCTTTGTTTTACCAATATCAAAAACTATCTTTCTACATTTTATGCCCAATGACAAAGATTTCTAATTATTTATATACATTTGCATTTTAAATCCTGTACAAAGAAAAAGTGAGGTTAGAAACCAAAAATGCAAAATACTGACTTTTATATTTGCCCACATATTTTTCTTTAACGGAGATATTTACATTCTTACATGGTTTTTAATTACTCTCTAGAATTATTTTAGTTTAACCTGTAGATTTTTCCTTTAGTAATTCTTAGGAAAGGTCTATTAAATAAACACTCTCAACTTTTGTGTATCTGGGAATGTCTAAATTCTCGTTCATTTTAAAAGGGAAATTTTGGTGAATATAGAATTCTCAATTGACAGTTTTATTTTTTTTTTCTCTTTCAGCAATTGAAATATATTATCCTAGTTCCTTCTGCTTGCCAATGTTTTACATGAGAAATGCCTGTGTGACTTGCAGGGATGGTGTTCTACGCATATACGTCCAGGAGGGCCATTGTCTAATCATTGGGTAGTTCTCGGTGTATTTATTTAGGGAACATCCATACTGTTTTCCATAATGCCAGTTTCCAATGTGCAGTCCTGCGAATGGCTTAGAGGGATTCTGATTTCTCCAAGCCCTCTCCCGCATGTTTTCACTGCAGACATTTTGACCACGGCCATTCTGACTGGTCTGTTTTTAGCTGTACAGCCTCTTGACTCTGTTATATATGTATATATATCTATTCTCTTTTTGATTCTGTTTCCATTTAGGTTATTCCAGAGTGTTGGGAACAGTTGCCTAAGTTCAGCTTAAGTCCTGTCTGATATTCTGTTTTATACATATTAGTGTGCATATGTTAATCCCAACCTCTTAGTTTATGCCTCCCCCCAACTTTCGCCATTTGGTAAAAATGCTTTTGTTTCTAAATCTGTGACTTGGTCTGTGTTCTGTTAAGTATAGTTTATTTGTATCATATTTTAAAGCCCCCTGATAAGTGATATCCTATGACATGTCTTTCTCTGTCTAACTTACTATCCTGAATGTGATCCAATCCAGTTCCTTCCATGTTGCTGTAGTTGGCATTTTTCCATTCTTTTTTTATGGCTGTGTAAAACTCCACTGTATCCATGTACCACATCTTCTTTTTTTCAGTCATCTGTTGATGGGCCGTCTGGTGGGTGCCATATCTGGGCTATCATACGTAGGTTTGCAAGGAAAATAGGGGTGCCGGTGTGATTTGCATCGATGGTGGTCTATGCATATCTGTCTAGGAGGGCCATTGGGTGACCATATGGTAGTTCTTGGTGTATTTATTTAGGGGAACTCCATACTGTTTTCCATAATGCCAGTTTCCAATCTGCAGTCCTGCGAACGGCTTAGGGGGATTCTCATTTCTCCAAGCCCTCTCCCGCATGTATTGCCTGTACACATTTTGACCACGGCCATTCTGACTGGTGCGGAGTGATACCTTGCTGTAGGCTGCATTTCCCTCTCTCAAATCCTTAGCGATGTACATCATATTTCCTTGCGTGTGTGTATTTTTAAGAACACTGGGAATAAAATGTACCTCTCGTAATTGGCTCGTGAAAGTGGGCCATGATTTGAATCCTTTTTCAGTGGCCTTTCCCAGGACATTTCTGGAGGGTAGGTGTCATTTACAGCCCATCAGGCCTTTTGATAAGGAAGTGCCACTAAGCACCGTTTTTTAAGCTGTTGTTGCAAGAAGTTTTCACAAGGCTGCAGGATTTTTTTCCAGCATGGTCTGGGTGGCCAGGAATCCAGAAGATCGGAAAACACGTGTCCTGGAAATTAGATTAGAGTGGAATGTGCCACCAAAAACACCCAAGGGATTGTGTCACATTACTTCTTCTCCCTAACCCTCCAACCACTTGACAGATCTCCATCCCTGCAAAATCGCCGAGATGAGAGTGTTGCCATAGGTAAGTGGGGCAAATCTGAGGTAGGAGTCTGGAGGAGGGAGCCCCAGCACCAAGAAACCTGGACACCGGCTGTTTTAACAGTGCTCTTCCAGCCACAGGGTCCATCATCCTTTGGGTTCATTGTGCTTGGCTAGCTGTAGGAAGGTACTCCACGATGTGGAGATAGTGGTGCCGTCCAGAGTGGACGAGGCACTACAGCTGCACGTGGGACCGCTTTGCTGGCAAATCCTCTCCAGCTGTCTCGGTCCCACCGCAGTCCAGCTTTGGGACCCAAGCCTGCTCACCCTCCAAGGATGTGACTCCAGGCCAGGTCACCGAGGCCTGAGGGGAATAGGGTTGCATTCTTTTATTTTATTATTAACTGAATTTTTATTTTACAGTGCAACATACTTAATTACTGTGTTGTGTCTTTTTAGCTCTACAGACGCTTGATTCCCTTATATATGTACATATATCTATTCTCTTTTGGATTGTGTTCCCATGAAGGTTATTCCGCAGTGTTGGGAACAGTTGCCTGAGTTCAACATAGGTACTAGCTGGTATCGGTTTGATATACATTAGTGTGCATATGTTAATCCCAACCTCCTAGTTTATGCCTTCCCCAACCTTCTCCACGTGGTACAAATTCGTTTCTACGTCTGTGACTCGGTCTGTGTTTTGTAAATTATAGTTTATTTGTATCAAGTTTTAAAGCCCACCGATAAGTGATGTCCCAGGATATGTGCCTTTCTCTGTCTAACGTACTATCCTGAATGTGATGCAATCTAGGTCGTTCAATGTTGCTGTAGTTGGCAGTTTTTCATTCTTTTTTATGGCTGTTTCATACTCCACTGTATCTATGTACCACATCTTCTTTTTTCAATCTCTGTTGATGGGCCGTTTGGTGGGTACCATATCTGGGCTATTATACATAGGTTTGCAAGGAAAATAGAGGTGCCGGTGTGATTTGCAACGATGGTGGTCTATGCATATCTGTCTAGGAGGGCCATTGGGTGACCATACGGTAGTTCTCGGTGTATTTATTTAGGGAACCTCCATACTGTTTTCCATAATGCCAGTTTCCAATGTGCAGTCCTATGAACGGCTTAGGGGGATTCTCATTTCTCCAAGCCCTCTCCCGCATGTATTGCCTGTACACATTTTGACCACCGTCATTCTGACTCTTGCAGGGTGATACCTTGCTGTAGGTTGCATTTCTCTTTCTTAAATACTTAGCGATGTAGATCACTTTTCCAAGTGTGTGAGTTATTTTTTAAGAACACTGGGAATAAAATGTACCTGTGGAAATTGGCTTGTTGAAAGTGGGCCCTGATGTGCATCTTTTTTCAGTGACCTTCCCCAGGACATTTCTGGAGTGTAGGTGTCATCTGCAGCGCCGATGACTTTTTGATTATGAAGTTCCCCTAAGCACCGGTTTTAAAGTTGTTGTTATGAGAAGCGGCCAACGATCAGCAAGATTTTTTTCAAGCAGAGTCCAGTTATCTGCGAATCCAGATGTTCGGAAAATTCGTGTCCCAGAATTTAAAGTAGAGCAGAATGTGCCACAACAAACACCCAAAGGATTGCGTCACATTACTTCTTCCCCCTTACCCTCAACCTCTCAACAGATCGCCATCCCGGCAAAATCGCCGAGATGAGAGTGCTGCCGTCAGTAATTGGGGCGACACTGAGGTAGGAGGTGGACGTGGGAACCCCAGCACCAAGAGACCTGGACACAGCGTGGCTTCACAGCGCTCTTCCAGCCACAGGCTCCATCATCCTTTGGGTTCATTGTGCTTGGCTAGCTGTAGGAAGGTACTCCACGATGTGGAGATAGTGGTGCTGTCCAGAGGGGACGAGGCACTACAGCTGCACGTGGGGCCCCTTTGCTGGCAAATCCTCCCCAGCTGCCTCACTCCCACCACAGTCCAGCTTTGGGACCCAAGACTACTGAGGCTCCAGGGATGTGACTCCAGGCCAGGTGACCGAGGGCTTAGGGAATACAGGTGGTGTTCCTTTGTCTTAAATTGAATTTTTATTTTATGATGGAACACCCTTAATTTACACTGCTGTGTTTCATTGGCTGTAGAGCCACTTGAATCCGTTATACATGTATATATATCTGTGTTGTTTTCAATTCTCTTTCCAGTTAGCTTATTGCAGAGTGTTGGGACCAGTTGCCTGAGTTCAACTTAAGTCCTGGCTGGTGTTCTGTTTTACATATATTAGTGTGCATATGTGAATCCCAATCTGCTAGTTTATGCCTCCACCCAACCTTCTCCCTTTGGTACGCATTCTTTGGTGTCTACGTCTGTGACTAGCTTTCTGTGTTGTAAAGTATAGCTTATTTATATCAAGTTTTAAACCCTACCCATAAGTGATATCCTATGATATGTGTCTTTCTCTGTCTAACATGCTATCGTGAATGTGATCAAATGCAGGTCCTTCCATGTTGCTGTAGTGGGCATTTTTTCATTCTTTTTTATGGGTGCGTAATCCTCCATTGTACATATGTACCACATCTTCTTTTTTCATTCCTCTGTGGGTGTGCAGTGTGGTTGCTGCTGTATCTGGGCTATCATACATAGCTCTGCAGGAATGAAGGGGAGTTTTTACTGTTCAGAATATTCCTTCCACATGATGAGTCATTTGTCTTCCACTGCTTTCAGTATTTCAATATCCTGTTTAAAAAATTTGTTTTATATTGAAGTATAATTGATTTACAATGTTGTATTAGTTTCAGGTGTACAGTAAAGTGATTTGGGTATATATATATATATATATATATATATATATATATATGTAGTTTTTCAGATTGTTTTCCCATGTAGGTTTTTACAAGGACTGAGTAGAGTTCCCTGTGCCACATACATTAGGTTCTTGTTGATTATCTATTATATGTGTAGTAGTGTGTATATGTCAGTCCCAATCTCCCAATTTATCCCTCCCTCCACAAGTTTCCCCTTTGATACTTTCTGTTTCTCTACCTGACCATTTAATGATGTTGATCATTCAAGTTTTCTAATTCTCTCCTCTGCCTTCTCTCACCTTGTTGAACATGTATACTGTTTTTTTTGTGTTTTTGTTTTTTATACTCTCATCTCCAATTTCTATTTGGTTCATATTTATCATTTCTACTTTTTTGATATTCTCATTTTTTCATATATTGTTTTTCTCATTTTCTTTAATCCTTTGCCGCCTTAGCTCTTCAGTCACTTCAAAGAGAGCTGTTATAAAATATTTAAGGGGATGCTTTCTGTTAATTGATTTTATTCCTTGAATGAACTGTATTTTCCTGTTACTTTTTATGCCCTGTGTTTTTTGTTGAAAATTGGGCATTTGACTATTGTAATTTGGTAGCTTTGGATATTAGCACCTAATCTTTTCCTGAGGTTTCCTGTTTTATTTTTGAATTATTGAAGGCAATAGTAAAATTTCTGAGATTTTTCAAACTACTTTTCAAAGACTGTTCTTTTAAAAATGTGATTACTAAAGTTTCTCTTATTTTGTCTCTTTACCTTTTTCTTATCACTTTGTTTTTTAGAATTGTCTTGTGTCTATAGAAAAATAGAGCAGAAGGTACAGAGAGTTTTATATACCTCATGCCCCTCACAAGAATATCTTCCTCTATTATGATTATCCCATACCAGAGTGATACTTTTATTTAAATCTAAGCACCTACCTTGATATATCATTATCAAAAAACAGTCCAAAGATTATATTAGTGTTCACAGTTTGTGTTGTATAGTTTACAGGTTTGAACAAATGTAGAATGAATGTATTTACCATTATAAGATCAGAAAGAGGAATTTCATTGCCTAAATATCCTCTTGTTGGTTCCCTCTTTTCCCTGTACCAGATCCTGGCAGCCACTACTTTTTTGACAGTTTCCAAAGTTGTACCTTTTCCAGAATATCATATAGTTTGAATGATACATTATGTACCTTTTTTCCCCCCATTTTTCACTTACTTGCATTGAAGTTTCCTATCTTTTCATGCCTTGATACTTTAGTTATTTTTAGTAATAAATAATATATCTGTATATGTATACATCACAGTATATTTTTCCATTCATCAACTGAAGGAATTTTTGGTTGCTTCCATGTTTTTTCAATAATAAATAAAGCTGCTATAAATGTTTATGTGCAGATTTTTGTGCGCCTGTAAGCTTTCAAGTCCTTTGGGTAAGTAACAAGGAAAATGATTCTTGGATCATAGGGTAAGAATACATTTAGTTTTGTAAGAAACCATCAAAGTATCATGTGAAGGGGCTGTACTATTTTTTCAACTTTTAACCGTTTGTATTAAATTATTTTTTCAAGCTTTATTGAACTAACTTTATGTATAACATTGTGTAAATTTAAGGTGTACATGTGTTGATTGGATACACTTAGATATACATTTATAGATTTGTATTTGATTACCATCAGAGTATTAGGTAACACCTACATCATGCCACATATTATTTCTTTTAAGGGATGAGAACATTTAAAATCAAGTTTCTTAGCAACTTTCAAGTATATAGTAGGAATTGTTACCTGTAAGTACAATACTGTGCAAGACATAACCATAATTTACTAATCTTCCTACTGAAAATTGTACTCTTTGACCATCTTCCCATGTCCACCAACCCCCATCCATTGGTAAACACCATTCTACTTCCCATTTCTATGAGTTTGACTTTTTTGATTCCACATATGATATAGTAGTTGTATATTTCTAACTTATCTCACTAAATATAGTGTCTTCAAGCTTCATCTATATTGTTGCAAGTGGAAAGATTTTTTTCTTTCTCATGGCTGAATAATATTCCATTGTACACATAAGTACCATATTTTTTATCCATTCTTTCATCGATGGATGAAAAGATGTTTTGTGCCTTGGCTATTATGAATAATGCTAAACGTGGGAGTGCGGGCATAGTTTTGATATCCTTTTTTATTTCCTTTGGATATATAGCCAGAAGTGAGACTGCTGGATCATTCAATTTTTTGAGAAGACAAGTACCGTCATTCATAATGGCTGAACCAATTATAATCCTACCATCAACAATGCAGAAATGTTCCCTCTTTCCACATCTTTCCAACAATTTATATATGTTTATTTTTCTAAGAGGTTTGAGGTCATATCTCATAGTGGTTGTCATTTGCATTTCCTTGATGCTTAGTGATGTTCAGCATCTTTTCATGTACCTCTTGGACATTTGTATGTCTTCTTTGGAATAACATCTACAGAGTTCCTCTGCCCAGTTTTAGTTGGATTGTTAGTCTTTATTATTGAGTTGTGTAAATTATTTACATGTTTTGGCTCTTAACCCTTACCACGTATGTGGTTTCCGAGGTTTTATCCCATTCTGTTGGTTGCCCGTTCATTTTGTTGATTGTTTCTTTTGCTGCGCAGGCTTTTAGTTTAATGCAACCCCACCTGTTAAGTTTTGCTTTCGTTGTTTATGCTTTTGGTGTTATATCCAAAAATGCATGCAAAAACCAATGTCAAAGAGATTTGTTTTATGTTTTCTAGCTTTACGGCTTCAAGTTCTACATTTATCTTCTATACATTTCAAGTTAGTTTTTGTATGTAGTACAAGAGATGGGTCTAATATTATTTTTTTAAATTAATTTTTTATTTATTTATTTTTGACGGCGTTGGGTCTTCATGGCTGCGTGCGGGCGTTCTCTAGTTGCGTCCGGTGTGGGCTACTCTTCATTGCAGCACATGGGCTTCTCATTGCGGTGGCTGCTCTTGTTGCAGAGCATGGGCTCTCGGCACGTGGGCTTCAGTAGTTGTGGCATGCGGGCTCAGTAGTTGTGGTGCAGGGGCTTAGTTGCTCCGTGGCATGTAGGATCTTCCCGGACCAGGGCTCGAACCCATGTCCCCTGCATTGGCAGGTGGATTCTTAGCCACTGAGCCCCCAGGGAAGTCCCTAATATTATTTTTGAGTATATGCTTATCCAGTTTTATCAATGACATTAATTTGGTAAAGAAACTGTCCTTTTCCCACTAAGAATTCTTAGCTCCCTTGTCAAATATTAGTTTACTATGTGCAGTGGATTATTTCTGGACTCTCAGTTCTGTTCCATTGGTCTATTTGTTCATTTTTAGCCCAGTACCATTCTGTATTGATTACTATAGTTTTGTATTATAGACAGAAATTGATAAGTGTTAGGCCTTAAGCTTTTTACTTTTTTAGGATTGCATCACTATTAGGGATTTTTATTGTGATTTATACAAAATTTTGTATTGTTTTTTTTTTTTTTCTATTTCTGTGAAAATGTCATTGTAATATTGATAGGTTTTGCATTGACTCTGCAGATTGTTTTGGATTCTATGAACATATTACCAAAACTTATTTTCCCAATGCATACACATGGCATTTCTTCCATTAGTTTGTATATTCTTCCATTTCTTTTATCAGGATCTTGTACGGTTTAGTGCACAGAACTTTACCTTTTTGGCTAAGTTTACTCCTAAGAATTTTATTGTTTTTGAGGGCTCTGATAATGGGATTGTTTTCTTTATTTCTATTTCAGCCACTTTTAGTACAGAGAATGCAATTGAATTTTAAAGTTTTATGTGAAAATTATATTTCAACTTCTGTATACTCTGCAGCATGCTCACCATCAAAAATTTAGGTTCAGCCTATTACCATACAGTTGCCCCCTTTACACATTTTGCTTTTCCCTCTTCTTCCCCTCTGCTAACCACTGCTCTGTTCTTTGTATCTACATGTTTATTTTTGTTTGGTTTGATTTATGTATTCATTCACTTTTATATTCCTCATGTGACTGACATCATTTGGCATTTGTATTTGTCCACCTGACATTTTACTAAGCATCATACACTCAAGGTTCATCCACATTGTTATAAATGGTAAGATTTTGGATTTTTTAAATTTTGTAAATTTTCAATTTTTAAATATTTTATATTTTAAAATGTTATAGTGTTATATATATAACTATATAGTTGTATGTAGTTATAGTAAAGTATATATAAAACTATAGTTACAGTTTTTATATATAAATATATATATTTATCATATAATTTATAATACATATATAATTTAATATATTGTATATATTATTCCCTTATTAGTCATCAGTCTATTCTGATTTTCTATTTCTTTATTATTACGAAAATGTGTTCACTTCTAGGTTGTCCAATTTGTTAGTGTATAGCTTTTCATAATATTTTCTTATAATATTTTGTATTTCTGTTGTTGTTTTTTATAACTTCTCTCTTATTTCTCATTTTATTTATCAAAGCCTGTTCTTTTCTTAGTAAGTATAGCTAAAGTGTTGTCAATTTTGTTTATCTTTTCAAAGAACCAGGCTTTTAGTTTTATTGATTTTTTTTCCACTGTCTTTTGTCTGAATTGTATTTATTTCTGTTCTGATCTTTATTTCTGTTCTTCTATTGACTTTAACGTTTACTTGTTTTTTTCATTTTTTGCTCTTTTAGGTGTAAAGTTATATTGCTTGAGATTTCTTACTTCTTGAGGTAGGCCTGGATTGCTATAAACTTTTCTCTTTGTACAACTTTTGCTGCATTTCATAGATTTCTGTATGTTGTATTTTTATTTTCATTTATCTTTAGGGTTTTTAAATTTCTTCTTTGATTTCTTTCTTGACCCATAGTTGACCCACTAGCATGTTATTCAGTCTTCACATATTTGTGATATTTTCCCAGCTTTCTTCTTGCAGTTGATTTGTAGTTTCATACCACTGGGATCAGAAAAGACGCTTTATATGATTTCAATTTTCTTAAATTTATTGAGACTTTCTAACATATAGTTTATACTTTAGAATGTTCCACATGTACCTGAAAAGAATGTGTATTTTGCTGCATTTCCATGGAATAATCTGTATAAATCTATTAAATCCACATGGCATAATGTTTCACTAAAGGTCACTGTCTCCTTGTTTACTTTCTGTCTGGATGATCCATCCATTGATGAAAGTAGAGTGTTAAAGTCCCCTAATATTATTGTGTTGCTCTCGTTTTTTTCTCTTTAGGTCTATGAGTAATTGCTTTATACATTTTGGTGCTCCTATGTTACAAGCATGTATATTATTAACTGTAAGATTTTCTTGATGAGTTGTCCCCTTCCTTATAATGTAATGTCTATATTTTTTGATTACCTTTTATGGCTTGAAGTTTATTCTGTCTGATATGAGTGTGACTGTGCCTGATATGAGGATGACTATTCACCTAATGTGCCTGTTTTCGTTTGTCTGACATTTCCTTGGATTATCACCGTCCCTTCTATTCTTTCACTTCGAGACTATGTTTGTCTTTAACACTGAGAAGAGTCTTCTGGAGGCAGCAGGGTCTCGTGTTTTAATCCATTCAGCCACTCTGTGTCTTTTGAATGGTTAATGCAAGCTATTTACATTTGAATGAATATTGATAAATGAGAACTTATGACTGCCAGTTTGTCTTTTCTTTTCCGGTGGCAGTGTATCTCCATTGTTTAATTTTTCTTGTGTTTCTGTCTGCCATTTTAGTTTCATCATTCCTCTGCTCTAGATTTATATGATATGGTTACTATGAGATTTATACAAAATGTCTCATAGATAAAATAGTTCTTTTTCTGAACATAGCCTCTTACCATCTCTTGCCTATACCAGTTCTGGACATAGCATCTTACCATCACTTGCCTATACTTTTCCTCTTCCCCTTTTATGTTTTATTGTCTCAAATTATTTTTTTATGTTGTGAGTTTGTTAACAAGTTGAAGTAGAGTTATTTTTACTACCTTTCGTCTTTTAACCTTTGTGCTATAGTTGTGTTTAACAAATAACAATATAGAATTTTAATTTCCTGACTCTATTTGTCATCTTATTGAAAGTTTTGCCTTTCATTTCAGGTTGAAGGAGTTTGCTCTGAAAAAAAAAAATTTTTTTTTTTTTTTCCTGTAAGATGGGACTAAAGATGATACATTCCCTCAGCTTTTGTTTGTCTGACAAAATTTATTTCTTCTTTGTGCCTGAATGATAACGTTTCTAGATACAGTACTTTGGGGTAATAATTTTTATCTTTCAGTATTTTGAGGTCTTATTCCATTCTATCCTGGCCTCTACAGTTTCTGCTGGGAAATCTGCTCGTTGCCTAATGGGTTTTCCTCTGTAGGTACCATTGGTTTTTTTCCTGGCTGCCTTTAAAATTCTTTCTTTGTCATTAACTTTTGACCGTTTTAATATAATGTGTTTTGGAAGCTGCCTTTTTGCATTGAGGTAATTAATTAGGTGTTCTCTCAGCTTCATGTCTTGTATATCCAGTTTTTTCCCCAAGTTTGAGAAGCTCTTAGTTATTATTTCTTAAATAACCTCTCTGCTCCCTCTCCCTCTCTTTTCCTCCTGTGATACCCATTATCCTAATGCTGCCCTTCCTAATAAAGTCATATTTTTCACATAGAATATCTTTATTTTAAAAATATTTTAATTTTTCTCTTGCAGTTCTCCTGGTTTTACCTCCTCTATGTGTTCTAGTCCAATAACTTGTTGTACAGAAGTGTGGAATTCTCAGGTAAACTGGTGTGCTGGGCAGAGGTTCCTTTGTTGAATTACATGTGTTTTACTTTTTGTATACTGAAGGGGAGATACAAAGGGAGCATCACACTTTGCTAGGATGCTGATGTCACTCTGCAGCTAATTTGTGTGTGGTGATTTTATATCCTGCAATGTTACTGAATTTTTTGATTAGTTCCAATTGATTTCTGATTGAGTCTTTATGATTTTCTATACATATGATTATTTTATTTGCATAACAGGACAATTTTATTTTTTCTTTTCTGACTTAGATACCATTTAATAATTTATCTTGTCTGATTGCTCTAGAAAGTATTTTTAGTACTATTCTAAACAAGAGCGGCAAGAGTGGGCATAATTTGTCTTGCTCCTGATCTTAGAAGAAAAGCTTTAAACCTTTTACATTAAGTATTATTTTAGTTATGGGATTGTCAGAAATAGCCTGTATTCTGTCCAGTTATGTTCTTTCATACTTATTTTGTCTTTTTATTATGAAAACCTGTTGTAATTTTAATATGATATATCGTATTTATTAATTAGCATAAATTAAACCATTCTTGCATTTTAGAGGTCAATTCCACTTTGTTACGGTGTATGATACTTTTAATGTAATGTTGAATTCAGTTTGCAAATATTTTGTTGACGATTTTTGTGTCTACATTTATCAGAGATATTGGCCTGTAGTTTTCTTTTTTGTAGTTTCCTTATCTAGCTTTGGTATCAGAATGTTACTGGCTTCATAAAATAACTTTGCAAGTGTTCCTTCCTGTTCAGTATTTTTTAAGAGTTGAGAAGGATTGTTTTTACTCTTTCTATTAAATGTTGAAAATGAAACCATCGCATTTTCTGATTTTGTTGTTGTTGTTCATAGCTATTTGTTACAAATTCCATCACCTGAACTTGACTGCTTGTATTTTCTCTTTATTCTTTATTCAGTCTTGGTAAGTTTTTGTCTATGGAAATGTATACTTTTCTTCTAAGTTATCTCATTTGTTGGTATATAATTTTTATTCTAGTCTCATGATTATTCATTTTGTGGTATCAGTTGTAATGTCTTCTCATTTCTGATTTTATTTACTTGAGTCTTTTTTTTTTTCTTTGTTAGTCTAACTAAAAGTTTGTAAATTTTGTTTCTCTTTTCAAAAACCGGGCTCTTTTCCTTGTTGTTGTGTATCTTTTCTATAGTTTTTCTGATCTTTATGTATTTCTGCTCTACTGTTATTTTCTTCCTTCTTTTAACTGTGAGTTAAGTTTGTTTTCTCCATCTGATTCCCAGAGGTGTAAACTTAAGTTGTTTGTTTTAGATCCTTTCTCTTAATATACATGTTTACTACTATAAGCTTTTCTCTTAGAACTGTTTTTACAACGTTCCACAGGTTTTGGCATGTGGTGTTTCCATTTTCATCTGTTTCAAAATATTTTTTTATTTTCTTTTCATTTCTTCTTTGACTTACTGACTGTTCAGGATTGTCTTTAGCTATCAATGTTTGTAGATTTTCAGTTTTCTGGTTGTTGATTTCTAGTTTTATACCATTGTGGTCAAAAAGGTGTTTGGTATAATTTTATTACTGATTTTGCTAAGAATTGTTTTGAGCCTACTACATAATCTCTTCTGGAGAAAATTCCTTTTGCACTACTGCTGTTGAATTCCATCTCTTCTACGTGTCTGTTAGGTCCATTTGGTCCATTGTATGATTCTAGACCAAGGTGTTTCTTTGTTGATTTTCTCTCTGGATGATATACCTTTTTTTTTTTTTTTAATGCAATTTTTTTTTCTCTTTTTAAAATTAATTAATTAATTAATTTGGTTGCACTGGGTCTTAGTTGTGGCAGGCGGGTTCCTTAGTTGTGGCATGTGAACACTTAGTTGCAGCGTGCATGTGGGATCCAGTTCCCTGACCAGGGATCGAACCCGGACCCCTGCATTGGGAGCACAAGGTCTTAACCACTGCACCACCAGGGAAGTCCCTGGATGATATATCTTTTGATGAAAATGGGGTATTGAAGTTTCCGGCTATTATTGTGTTGTTGTAATTTTTTCCCTTCAGATTTCTTAGTATTTGCGTAGTATGTTGTTAAAAACTAAACTGAGTAAGTATGAAGAACTAATTGGGTATATTGAATGATTCATGAGCTGGGCAGCACCTCATCTGGCAAGCAGAGAAATACTCCAGGGAGAGGTAGAAAATGAAAGGCTTTTAGAAAGAAGTGTGGGACAAGTAAGTCATGAGCAAAAGAAAAATGAAAATTTATTGGAGATAAGTAAGAGTTCAAGTGACAAGAGGTTTTCATTGGTTGAGCTGTGGCATATCCATTGACTGGACTTGTAGCTGGGGAGAAAAAAAACTTTCTTCTTCCTGCAGGAGTAGTAATGTAGTTGCACTTACTGTTTGAGAGTGTAAGGTATGTCCCTTATATGGTTCTGTAATTGACATCTTCCTATTTGGTGTAATTGGCAATGATTGGTCAGATGTGAAAAGTTCTTCCAGAGGCCTTCCCGACTCTAATTTTAGTTCAGGTTTTCCTTTATTAACTTTCACAATAGTTAGGGTCTCCATGTTGGGTGCATATTTATTTACAACTATTATCTTCTAATGAGTTGATCCCTTTAACATTATATAATGACCTTATATAATGTTATAATGACCTTATATAATGTTATAATGACCTATAATGTTATAATGACCTGTAACATTACACACGATCTTCCTTATCTCTTGTTACCATTATTGGCTTAAAGTCCATTTTCGCTGATGTAATATAGCTGCACTCACTTTTTTACACGTCCACTTGCATGGAATAACCTTTTCCACCACTTCACTTTGAGTTTATGTGTGTCTTTAGAGCTAAAGTGAGTCTCATGTATGCAGCATATAATGAGCCATATTTTTCTATGTCTTCAATCCCTCTGTGCTTTTTGATTGGAGAATTCAAATCATTTATATTAAAGTAGTTATTGATATATAAGGACTTCCCAATGCCTTATAAATTGCTCTCTGGCTGTATCGTAGTTCCCTTCCTCTCTTCTTCTGCTCTTGCTGTGTTTCTCTGTGAGGTGCTGATTTTCTGTAGTCGTATGCTCCGATTTCCTTTTCTTGATCTTTTATGAATCTAGTATGGATTTTTGCCCACTTGTTACCATGAGTCTTGTATAACACATTGCATGTATAGTACGCTGATAACAACTTAAATTGCATAGAAAACTCTAAACTTTACTCTCCCCTTTTGTTTTTAATGTTACAATTTGCCTCCTTTTATATTATTAACAAATTATAGTAGCTATATTTATATTCGATACTTTTGGCCTTTAATGTTTATATTGTAGTTAAGTCATTAATAATCAACCTATTACAGTATTAGAGTTTTCTGAATTTGACTATACATTTTCCTTTGCCAGTGTGTTGTACAGTTTTACATGTTTTTACATTACTAGTGTCCTTTCATTTCAGCTTGAAAAACTCAAATCAACATTTCTTGTAATAAAAGTCCAAAGGTAATAAATTCCCTCAGCTTTTGTTTTCTGGAAAAGTCTTTATTTCTGAAGGATAACTTTGAGTGACAATATTCTTGGTTGATAGCATTTTTCAGTGTTTAGAGTTTATTATTCCACTCTCTCCAGCTGAGAAACTTACTGATAGATGTGGTTTCCTTTGTAGGTAAAGACTTTGTTTTTTTTCTTCCTAATTTAGGATTTTTCTTTGTCTTTGAGGTTTATGGTGTTTTAGTTACACCTTGGAGAAGATCATTGGACTGAAGTACTGACTTATTGGCTTCATGAACCTGAATATCCAAATTTCTCCCCAGGTGTGGAAAGTTCTCAGTCATTATTTCTTTAAATAAGCTTTCTGCCTTTTTCTTCTCTTCTCCAGGAACTCCAGTAATTCAGATATTGGTTTTTTGATGCTGTCCCGTAGACCACAGAGAACTTTTCCCCACCCCACTCTTTTAATTTTATTTATTTATTTATTTTTGGCTGCGTTGGGTCTTCGTTTTTGTGCGAGGGCTTTCTCCAGTTGCGGCAAGTGGGGGCCACTCTTCATCGCGGTGCGTGGGCCTCTCACTATGGCGGCCTCTCTTGTTGTGGAGCACAGGCTCCAGACGCGCAGGCTCAGCAATTGTGGCTCACGGGCCCAGTTGCTCCGCGGCATGTGGGATCCTCCCAGACCAGGGCTCGAACCCGTGTCCCCTGCATTGGCAGGCAGATTCTCAACCACTGCGCCACCAAGGAAGCCCCCCACCCCACTCTTTTAAATTTATTTTTCCCTCCTGAGAATAGTTGATTTCAAAGTTCCTGTTCTCTGTATCACTGATTCTTCTTTTTGTATATTCTGCTGAATCTGTAAATCGGCGACATTTTTTCTTAATTACAAATTTAATTTTACTATGAATGATCATTCCGTTCAGATTTTCTATTTCTTCCTGACTCAGTCTTGGATGAGCATGTCTGTAGAAATTTATCCATTTCTTCCAGGTTGCCCAATTTGTTAGTATATAACTCTTCCTAGAATTTTCTTGTGATTGTTTATGTTTCTGTGATATCAGTTGTAGTTTCTACTCTTTCATTTCTTATTTTGTTTACTTGAGTCCTCTCTCTTTTTTTTTTAAAAGTTTGCAATTTTAAAAAAAATTTATTTATTTATTTATTTATTTATTTATGGTTGTGTTGGGTCTTCGTTTCTGTGCGAGGGCTTTCTCCAGTTGTGGCAAGCGGGGGCCACTCTTCATCGCGGTGCGTGGGCCTTCTCACTATCGCGGCCTCTCTTGTTGCGGAGCACAGGCTCCAGATGCGCAGGCTCAGCAATTATGGCTCACGGGCCCAGTTGCTCCGCGGCATGTGGGATCGTCCCAGACCAGGGCTCGAACCCGTGTCCCCTGCATTGGCAGGCAGACTCTCAACCACTGCGCCACCAGGGAAGCTCCTCTCTCTTTTTTCTTGATGAGTCTGGATAATGTTTGTCAGCTTTCTTTATCTTTAAAAAAATGCACAGAACTTGAGGCTTGCTGAATTTCTCTAGTGGTATGTGTCTGATTTTTCCTCTCTAGTTGTTACGTAACTGTTGTAGGTTTTTGCTTGGTGGTTACTATCAGGTTCATACATGTTAATCTATAACTATATCTGCTTGTTTTAAACTGGTAGTCATTTAAGTTCAAATACCTTCTAAAACATCCCCACCCCCCCACATTTTGTGTTTTAGATGTCATATTTTATGTTTTCATGTTTATGCCTTTACTGTTTGTTGTGGTCATAGTTGATTTTACAATTAATTTTTGGTCTTTTAATCTTTGAACTAGCTTATTTAAATTGTTGACCCTCAGTCTCTACTATATGTTTGCCTGTACATGTGGGATTGTTTCCTAGCTATAGATATTTATTTCTTGGTATAGCTTTTTCTCTTCTACTTAGAGAAGGCTTTTTTTCATTTTTTATAGGATAGGTTTAGTATTGATGAATTCTTTTAGTTTTTGCTTGTCTGAGATGTTCTTTATCTTTCCTTCTATTTCAAATGATAACCTTGCTGGGAAGAGTATCCAGGGTTGCAGGTTCTGTTTCAGCATTTTGAATATATCATACCACTCCTTTCTGGCCTGCAAAATTTCTGCAGAAAAATTAGCTGATAACCTTGTAGAGGTTCCCTTGTATGTGTCTTTGTTATTCCCTTGCTGCCTTTAGAATTCTCTATCTTTAACTTTTGCCATATTTTAATATGATATGTCCTGCTGTGAGTTTCTTTGGGTTCATCTTGTTTGGGAACCTCTGTGATTTCTGTACCTGGAAATCACAGGTACAGAAGTATCTGTTTCCTTCTTCAGGTTCAGAAATTTTTGCCACATTTCATCAAACACCCTTTTGATTCTTCTCTATCTTCTTTTTCTTTTGGGACCCCTATAATGCAAATGTTGCGATGCTTGATATTGTATCAGAAGTACTTTAAACCTTTCTCATTTATTAAAACTTGTTTTTCTTTTTGTTGTGCTTATTGCATGATTTCCATTATTCTGTCTTCCAGATCAATTATGCATTCTTCTTTATCACCTAATCTGTTGTTAGTTCCTTCTAGTGAGCTTTTTATTTCAGTTATTGTATTCTGTTGTTCTGACAGTTGTTTCTTTTTGTTGTTGTTTTTAAAATTTTCTAGTTCCTTGGTAAAAGTCCCATTGTGTTCATCTATTCTTTTCCCTAATTTACTTATCATTCTTCCTAGTAATTGTCTAAACTCTTTATCTAGTAAATTATTTCTGTTCCATTATTTGTTTTTTCAGGGTTTTTTTCTTGTTCCTTTGATTGAAAGAAATTCCTCTGTATTCTCATTTTGGTTAAAGTTCTCTGTCTCTATGAAATTAGCTGAAACTGTTACCTATTGCAGCCTTGCAGAGGTGTCCTTGTTCGGCAGTATCCCTATACAGTCTGTGTGTGCCCAGTGCCTTTGGTAGGAGAGCTGGATCTGACAGGAACACAAATCATGTCTTTCCCCCAGAGTGTCCTGGCAGTTTTCACCAAGGTAAGAGGTGGGACTGGAAGTGGAAAGGCTAGAGCCAGAGCCTGGTGTGAGCTGGGGCTTTTCCTCTGACAAGTGGCAATGTCACACCATTGGTGGTGGAATAAGGTCCCAAGTTTCTGAAGCAGAAGCCCTGACGGTCAGGTTCAAGGGGTGCACCCATTCCCTCTAAGTGTGTGCTCTCCCCCCTTTCAGTACTTGCACTGTCACCTTAGAGGGGAGCATTGCTGGAGCAAGTATGGTCACTTGGCATGGGTCTGCGTATGGACTGTTGTGGCTGTGGCCTGGGACCACTTCTAATCTGCTGACTTCATAAGTGCGTATAACATCTGCCCCCTCCACACTTACCTGTTTCAGTCTGAGCCATCTTTGTCCCTCACACTGAGCACTCCACTCAGCTGCTGCAGCCCTTGACCTAGTGTGGTACTGCATCTGAAGCAAGTGGAGCCTGAGCAGGTGCTTGGCTGAGACTGGGGCATGCACCAGAGTGATTGCAGAAAACATCCAAAGTCCAGTGCAGTTTCAATTTGCTTGCTCTGCCTTGTTTTGTAAGTAAGTATATATATTCTCTTCATTAGTGGAGTCTAGGTCTCTTACAGCCCTCCTGGTAGTCCCACTGGTTTTCTAACAGCTAAGGGGACTTATCTTCCTGGTGTTGGGCTCCAGGGCTGGAGCCAATATATAACTTGGACAGCTCACTGCTCAGGGAGGGTGTCCCTCCTTTTTTGTGTCCTCTCCCAGGGGCATAGGTCCCAACTTGATTGCTTCTCTTCCCTTCCTGCAACATTCTGTGTAAATCTTTCTTACAGCCTTGGATTGTACTTATTCATTGAGGGAGGTGAGTTTCATATCCTCCTACTTTACCGTCTTGACTTCAATACTTCTTTTCCTTGTCTTCAATTTATACTTTTCTTTTTTTGTGGGAGGGAAGATGGTGTTGCTGTACATAGTATTGTTCTTGTAATTTCAATTTCAAATTCTACTGTGTTTATTGCTGTTATAAAAGAAAGTAATTGACTTTTTAATAGTAACCTTGTATCTGGCAAACTTGCTATTTCTTGTCAATTGTTTTGGACCTTCTAGATATATTATTATGTCATCTGTAAACAAAGACTTTTATTTTTTCCTTCCCAATCTGTATACCATTTATTTATTTATTTATTTATTTATTTATTTATTTATTTATTTATTGTCATTTTGCATTAGCCAGACTTCAAGCATGATGTTGAAGAGCAATGGAAGGTGGAAACCTCTTTGTCTTTTTCTTCATCTTTATATAAAGGCTTTGGTTTCTCATCATTAAGTGCAATGTTATCTGTAGAATTTTTGTAAATATTCTTTAATAAGTTAAGGAATTTCTCTTCTATTTCTAGTTCACTAAGCTTTTTTTACATTAAATGGGTATTAAGATTTTGTCAAAGTCTGTTACTGTATCTATTGTATAATCATTTTTTTTTTCCAGTTTAGGACTGTTAATATAATGGAATACATTAATTAATTTTTAAATGTCGAACCAGCCTTGCATACTTGAGATAAACGCAACTTGGTTGTAGCAGGTAATTTTTTGTACATTGCTGGATGTGATTTTCTAGTATTTTTATAAGGATGTTTGTGTTCATGACCATGAGATATTGGTCTGTAGTTCTCTTTTTCTTTTTTTTATAATTTCTTTGCTTGGTTTGGGTGTTAAGTTAATTTTAGCCTCAAAGAATGAGTTAGAATTTATTTTATCTGCTTCTTCCTTCTGAGAGAGATTGTTGAGAATTGCTCTAATTTATTTCATAAATGTTTGATAGCATTCCAGTGAAGTCATCTGGCCCCAGTGCTTTCTGTTTCATAAAGTTATAAATTACGTATTAGGGGCAGAGATCAAGATGGTAGAATAGAAGGACATGGAGCTCCCTTTCTTCAACAAACACATCAAAAAATACATCTACATGTGGAAAATTCTCACAGAATACCTAAAGAACACTGGCAGAAGATCTCATACAACCAAAGTTGCAAGAAAGATCACCACATAACTGGATAGAACAACAACCACAACAAAGG
Source organism: Balaenoptera musculus (assembly GCF_009873245.2). NCBI lineage: Eukaryota > Metazoa > Chordata > Mammalia > Artiodactyla > Balaenopteridae > Balaenoptera > Balaenoptera musculus. The sequence continues at coordinate 832,560 of NC_045807.1, forward strand.
TGGGATGGGACTGGCACCCCTGGGAGGAAGCTGTGAAAGAGAAAAGTTACCTCACCCTGGAAACACCCTTCAGTGGCTGGGAGATCAGCTGGGACAGATTGGGAGCTTCAGAGGCTCAAAGAAGGGTGCAGCAGCTGGCTTGCAGCAGACAGTACAGGGAGAGACCAGCACAAGTCATGGCCACCTCCCTGCACTTACCAGCCTGAGACATATGCCTGCTTGTGGGCAGAGCAGCTGGGTGCTGAAACTCAAGCTTCAGAGGACGTACCCAGGGAAAGGACTAGGTTTGGCTGTGTGGAGACAGCCTGAAGGGCCTGGAGGATGATCCAGGCCACAACTGGGGGTGAGTGCAGGATGAAGCCCAGATCCACCGTAGGAGCCCCACTGTCAACATGCACACAAAGGGAGGGACATTGTCCTGCCATGGCAGCTTCACTCTCAGTGTGTTCACAGCAGGTGGGGTTCCACCTCTATGGGCTCTGGGAGCTCAGGGAGTTGCCCATATGCAGAGACAGGGCTGAAATCTGAGCCAATCCTCCATGACTTTGGAGGATTTACTCCACTGGAGGTTTTGTGAGTGTAGCACCTATGGGACTTCCATTACTGGTGCTCCCCGTGGCTGGGACAGTTTGGTGTCAGCAGAAGTGGGCTTTGTGGGCATGTGAACATGGAGGCAGGGCTGGGGTCTGGGCTGATTCCTGGTGCTCCCTTGGTGGATCTGGCTGTTGTGACTATGATTTCACCAGCACATTTTTGAGTGCAGCACCTGAGTGATCTCCTGGACAATTGCCCATGTTCCCACAGCTGGGAGGAGGGCAGGCAAGGTCAGTGCCAACAACAGTGTACTTTGTGGTCCTGCACAATGGATGACAGGTGACACCACAGAGCCCACTTCCCAGTGGAGAGCTCCTGTGGAGGAATACCCAGTGGCTCCCCTCCCAGCAGGAGTGCTCCAGTCCTACCTACCTCACACCACAGCTTAGAACCTGGGGGCTTCTATGCCAACAACTGGGGAGTGGACCCTGCCCTTGAAAGGACTGTGACAAGCACAGAGCAAAGAAGAGACCCAGCTCAACATCCAGTGCAGGTTCTGGCTATCCCAACAGCAATCACATCCCCTATCAAAGGAACAATGTTCAGCACAATCTGAAGAAAGACATAGCAGGCATCCATACCAAAAACAGCCCTTGCACCAAAAATGTTAGCCTTACAAGGCTACACAGGGATGCTCCCACATAAAAACAACCTTTAAGACCACAATAGATAAGTGTTTCTCCTAAAGTCATAGATTCAGAGAAATATAAGTAAAATGAGGAAGCAGAGGAAGACTCCCAATTAAAAGACCAAGAGAATTCCCCTGAAAGAATAAACAATAAAACCGACCTCACCAGTGCACTAGACCCCAAGTTCAAAAAGGAGGTAATAAAAATGCTGAAGGAATTAAGAAAATCTATCAATAGAAATGCAGATTACTATAAAAAGGAACTAGAAACTGTAAAGAGGAGCCAATCAAAATTAGACAACTCAATTGCCAAAATGAAAACTGAGCTAAAGGCAATAAATAATTAGTGAAATAAGTAATACAGAAGAATGAATAAGTAATCTGGAATATAGAAGAAGAGAAATCACCTGATCAGTACAGCAGACTGAAAGACGAGACAGAGAGAGAGAGAGAGAGAGAGAGAGAGAGAGAGAGCAATATATGAGACCTATGGGATAATACAAATCCTGTCAATCTATGCACAGTAGGGATCCCAGAAGAACGAAGAGAAAAAGGGATTGAAAAAGTATTTGAAGAAATTAGGGCTAAATAATGGAAGAGATATCCAGGTACAGGAAGCACAGAGGGTCCCAAACAAGGTGAACCCAAAGAGACCTACACCAAGACATATAATTAAAATGATAAAAGTTAAAGAGAGGATTCTAAAGGCAGCAAGAGAAAAACAAAGAATTAGTCACATGGAAACCCCCATGGGCTATCAGCTGATTTCTATACAGAAACACCAGGAGGGAGTGGCAAGGTATATTCAAAGTGCTGAAAGGGAAAAACCTGCAACCTAAGATACCTACCCAGCAAGCTGATTATTTAGAATAGAAGGAGAAACTAGGAACTTCACAGACAGGAAAAAACTAAAAGAATACAGCAATACTAAGCTTATCCTAAAAGAAATATTGAAAGGTCTTCTCTAAATAGAAAAGCAAGAATCATTTGGAAAGAGAAAATCGCGGTCGGAAAAGCAACTTGAAGTTTTGTACGTAGGGGACTTTATATAGATAGATAGATTTATATACTGTAGATCACTTACATAAGCCAGTACATAGGCTTCTGTTTTGTTTTGTTTTTTTTTTTAGGCTTCTTTTTAATCAAAAAAATTTCTCAGGGCCAACAAGAGAGTGAGCAGGCAGGGTGGGTGGGCTGACAGACAACAGAAAACATAATACAAAGGGAGGGAGCTAGTGAGCAGTGAGTGAGCCACTCAGGGTGGTGGCTGCCTCTGAGATTCCTGCCTTCCCTCTGACCCCCCTCCTTGGAGACCACAGTGCCTCTGGTCTCCAGCAGAGCAGACGGGCAGACCTAGCCGTGGCCTAATTGCTGAAGGTGGATCGGAAAGTAAAGCTCAGAGCTGATTCTTTCAGGGAGTGGATCACAAGTGAGGCAGAAAATATGGTGGCAGTTTTTTCCCCAAAGAAACTGTTAGAACATAATAGTTTTTTTTGAAGGAACCAAGCCTAAACACCCCTGACCTAATTCAGATCCACTCAGACATGAATCTTCCAGTCCCTGAACCCCTTCTTCTCACCAATAGCCATGATGGACTGAATAGTCCCATTTACAAGAGGTAAAGTTTGGATGAATGTGAAGAGGCCTTCCAAGGAACCAAGGTGTTTGTGATGCCCAAAGGGATGCTAAAAAATCAACCAGCAGCTGGTGGACATTATTGAATAAGTGAAGCCTGAGATTCGGGTGCTGACTGAGAAATGCAACATGGTCAAAATGTGGGTACAGCTCCCGATTCCTAGGTTAGAATATGGGAACAACTTTGCAGTGTTCATTCAGGAGGAGACAATAGCAGAACTAAGAACAGTTGAGAGTGAAGCTGTATCTTATCTGGACCACATTTCTCTACATTATATTACAAGAACCAAATTGGTTTCCAAAAGAGCTAAATATCCCCAAGTGGAGGACTATTGCCACACCATGACAGAGATTGATGTGAAAGAATACATCTGCCTTCAGCTCATCCTATCGGAGCTAAGGAATCAATCTGTCACTCTATATGGCATGATCCTGAAAAATATTGAGAAAATCAAAAGTCCCTGGAGCAGCAATGAAGAGATGCTGTACTGAGGCCAAGGCCAGGGCCAGGGGACTCTGAGAGCCTGGCTCAAGACCGACATTGCCTTGGTTTGTTACACAACTATCATGATGGGAAAACTGGCTGGAAATGATAATCACATCTCTCTCTGTTTTAGTTAGAGTCTAATGAACCTGTCATGTGCTCTGTGATGAGTTTGCCTCGTTTTTCAGGCCTCAGAATCTTTTATGTTTCCTTCCCTAATACCCCACACTCCCCCTGCCCTAATTTCCAGAGAACTGCAAGTTTGTGTGCACAGGATGTTAACATAGGAATACTTGTGTTTCGTCTCCCCACCTCCCTCCTGTGTCTTGGGCTTTGTGATGATCAGTTGGTTACAGGGTGAGGGAACTGGAAGGAAAGTGCTAGGTGCTTTGTAGAAACTGGGGGCAGGGGGCCAGCTCCTCTCTTCCTGATGGAAGGTTAGTATCTCTTGCCACCATGGGACGTTGGATCATCCCTGCCACAGTTGCCCTGGTGATGGCTCAGGGTTTCCCATATACATATGTTGCACCTTGAACCTGATCATGACAAGAAACACCTTAGACCTTCCACAAATTCCCTAGCTCCGTCAGATGTTTTTACAACTAGAATTTTCACACACACAGATGTGTGCAATATACACACACAGACATACGTGCACGTACATGCCTTCCTGCTCTGTTACTTGATGCCCCTCCCCACCCACCCACAAAACCTCCCTCTCTCTCTCTGTCTCTCTCTCTCTCTGTCTGTCTCTCAGAGACACACACACACACGCACTTCAGAAATGATAGTTGTCCTACACCTCACACACTGGGGACCATGGTCTCCTGATATTGCAGGCTACTGGTGCCTGAGGTTAGTGAGTTGGAGGAGAGCTGAGAGGTGAGAGGCAGAGGGAGTGGGGAAGACCCTTCCTCTGTGATTTGGGTCCTTTGGGGTGTTGTTGCAAAGGCTGCTCCTATGACTCCTCATTGCCTCCTCCCAGGCCAAATTGGGATGGGAATGTCTGCAGCTGTGAGGCCAACTGTTGCTGCTTCTACTGGGCTTTTTCCTACCGGGGAAAAGTTTTTCTCTTGTTTACAGTATCGTGCTTCCAAGGAAAGGGGTCACTTGTGTTTATATGTGTGTGTATGCATAAATATGCATGTACACATTGTGTGTATATTGAAATCTGCTGGACAAGTAAAAACCATAGAAGAGTTGCCTCTTATCTCTCAAATATTCCAGAGATATCACTTGTTACAACATTTGTGTAAACCGTCATCAACCCCTACTTCTTTACTCTGCCACTACTGGAGAGCCTGCCAGTGACTCTCTCAGTGTCTATTTCTGACTGTTTTTCTTCCCCTGTCTCTGTCTGCATACCCACAATTATATTTCCACCTGGATGCATCATTTTTACTCCCGATACGGTGTAGAAAAGGAGTTCCGGTGCTATCTTCCCATGAATAGTAAACAGTAACAAACCAATTGCATTTCAGTTGGGCAGTGCCCCTACCCACCCTCCAGACCCCTTCCAGCTAAAGACTTTTCATCCTCTCACCATGTGTTTCTCAGTTTCCTTTATTGTTGGTTAAATTATTCCACTTCCCCTCCTCCTCACCCTACCACCGTTGAATCATGAAGATTATTTTACCATGACAAGAAATTATTAAAAACACAGGTACTTAGACCTTTTTTTAAAAATGTGTGAAAGCTATGAAAACTACAATGAACAGCAGAATGATAAACATGAAAATGTAGACTAGGATATCAAAACCATAAAATGTGGGGGAGGGAAGTTAAAAAAAAAAAGTAGATTTTTTTTTTAAGAATGTGTTTGGGCTTATATAACTACCAGTCTAAAACAATTAGATATACTGATGGGTTCACATACTTGAAAATCAGGATAAACACAAATCAAAAACCAACAATAGATTTACAAAAACAAACAAACATAAAGAAGAGGACTCAAGCATAACAAAAAAGAAAACCATCAAACTACAAAAGGAAACACAGAAAGAATAAGAAAGGAACATAGAAGAAATTCAAAATCAACTGGAAAACAAGGTTTAAAATGGTAGTATATACATATCTATCAATAATTACCTTGAGACTTGTCTGGACCCGGGTGCTGCTAGGAGGTCGTGCAGGCAGGAGGCCTCGGTTGGAAGGGAGGGAGCAGCAGCATCCAGGGGACAACATGCCAACTGCCAAGCAACTAGCCGACATTGGCTACAAGACCTTCTCCACCTCCATGATGCCCCTCACTGTTTATGGGGGCTACCTCTGCAGTGCCCGAGTCTAGCACTATTTCCAGCGGCACAGCTCCCAGCGCCAGGCTGCAGAAGAACAGAAGACCTCGGGAGTCCCGTAGAACTTGGGGGCTTTTTTCCTTGAGCAGAGAGACCCGAGGCATATTGTGGAAAGACCTCACCTGCAATCATTTCTGAGTCAAGAGGATCAGGGCCTTTATGGTTTCTGAACTCTGCTGGGGAAAAGTGCCCGTGTTTTCTCTGGTACAGTCAGTTTGGAGAGGCTATTGAATCATAACAGGAATGGGAGGGTGAGGCGCACCTACAGACATTAAATATTTTGCCATGTCTAAAAAAAATAAATAAATAAATAATTACCTTTGATGTCAATGGACTAAATGCTGCAAACAAAACACTGAGAGTGGTGGATTTGATTATAAATAAATAAATAAATAAATAACCTACAACTACCATATGCTGCCTAAGGAGACCCACTTTAGAGTGAAGGACCCACATAGATTGAAAGTGAGGTAATGAAAGAAGATATTTCATGCAGACAAGAAAATGGGGGTAGTAATACTCATATCAGACAAAACAGACTTTAAAACAAAGGCCGTAAAAAATGATGGAGAGGAACACTATATAATGACAAAAGGATCAATACAAAAAGAGGATATTACACTCATTAACATATATGCACCCAATACAGGAGCAAATAAGAACCTAAAACAAATACTAACAGACATAAATGGAGAAATTGATGGGAATACAGTAAAAGTAGGAGACTTTAGCACCTCACTCACATTAATGGACAGATCTTCCAGAGAGAAAATCAGTAAGGCAACAGAGACCCTAAATGACACAACAGAACATTTAGCTTAATTGATATCTTCAGGACATAACATCCAAAAATCCAGAGTACACACTTTTTTCAAGTGCACATGGAACATTCTCTAGGGTAGACCATATACTAGGACACAAAGGAAGCCTCAACAAATTTAAAAGAATAGAAATTATTTCAAACATCTTTTCAGATCACAACAGCATTAAGCTAGAAATCAACCACAGAAAGAGAAAGAAGAAGAAGAAAAAGATTACGTGGAGCCTAAACAACATGCTACTAAAAAACCAGTGGGTCAATGATGTAATCAAACAGGAAATTTTAAAACACCTCAACAAAAATGACAATGAAAATGAAACCATACAAAATCTCTGGGATGGAGCCAAAGCGCTAGTAAGAGGAAAGTTTATAGTGATACAGTCCTTCCTCAAAAATCTTCGAGAAAAAACACTGAAAACAACCAAGCCCACACACACAAAATAGAAGAAAAGAAAAAGAAATTAAAAGGAACAAACAAAACTCCAAGTCAGTAGAAGGAAGGAAATAATAAAGATCAGACAGGAAATAAATAAAATAGAGATTAAAAAATAGAAAATATCAATAAAACTAAGAGTTGTTTTTCTGAAAGAATAAACAAAATTGACAAAGCTCTGCTCAGGCTCACCAAGAAGAAAAGAGAGAGGACCCAAATAAACACAATAAGAAATGAAAGACGAGGAATATCTGCTGACATGGGACAGAAATACAAAATCATAAGAGAATACTGTAAATAGTTATATGCCAACATTTTGGAAAACCTAGCAGAAATTGACAAGTTTCTAGAAACAGCCCACCAAAAATGAATCAAGAAAAAAATAGGTAATTTGAACAAACTGATCCCTAGAAATGAAATAGAATCTGTAATTTAAAAAAATCCCTGCAAGCAAAAGTCTAGGACTGCATGGCTTCACTGTGGAAATCTACTAAACATACAAAGAAGAACTTATACCAATCCTTCTCAAACTCTTCCAAGAGGCTGAAGAGGAGGGGAAACTCTCAAAGTCATTCTGTGAAGCCACCATCACCCTGATACCAAACCAGACAAAGGCACTACCAAAAGAGAAAATTACAGGCTAATATCTTTGATGACTATAGATGCAAGAATCCTCAAGAAAACATTAGGAAACTGAATTAAATGACATGTTAAAAAAGGTTATAAGCTATGATCCATTGGATTCAGCCCAGTGTCACAAGGATGGTTCAACATATGCAAATCAATCAATGTGTTACGCCTCATCAACAAAAGAAAGACAAAAAACCGCGTGATCTTCTCAATAGATGCAGTAAAAGCATACGATAAAATTCAAGATCCATTCATCATAAAAAAATAAAACTGTCACTAAAGTAGGAATAGAGGGAAGATACCACAGCATAATAAAAGCTGTTTATGACAAACTCTCAGCCAACATAATACTCTAAGGTGAAAAATTGAGTCTTCCCACTAAAATCTGCAAAAAGACAACAATGCCCTTTTTTTTAAAAAAAAACATCTTTCTTGCAGTATAATTGCTTTACAATGTATGTGATAGTTTCTGCTTTATACCAAAGTGAATCAGCTGTACATATACATATATCCCCATATCTCTTCCCTCTTGCATCTCCCTCCCTCCTACCCTCCCTATCCCACCCCTCTAGGTGGTCACAAAGCATTGAGCTGATCTCCCTGTGCTATGCAGCTTCTTCCCACTAGCCATCTATTTTACATTTGGTAGTATATATAAGTCCATGCCACTCTCTCACTTCGTCCCAGCTTACCCTTCCCCCTGCCTGGTCCTCAAGTCCTTTCTCTACATCTGCTTCTTTATTCCTGTCCTGCCTCCTAGGTTCTTCATAACCATTTCTTTCTTTTCTTTTCTTTTCTTTTTTAGATTCCATATATATGTGTTAGGATACAGTGTTTGTTTTTCTCTTTCTGACTTACTTCACTCTGTATGACAGACTCTAGCTCCATCCACCTCACTATTAATAATTCAATTTCGTTTCTTTTTATGGCTGAGTAATATTCCATTGTATATATGTGCCACATCTTCTTCATACATTCATCTGTCGATGGACACTTAGGTTGCTTCCATGTCCTGGCTATTGTAAATAGAGCTGCAATGAACATTGTGGTACATGACTCTTCTTGAATTATGGTTTTCTCAGGGTATATACCCAGTTGCGGTATTGCTGGGTCGTATGGTAGTTGTATTTTTTTTTTTAAGGAACCTCCATACTGTTCTCCATAGCGGCTGTATCAACTTACATTCCCACCAACAGTGCAAGAGGGTTCCCTTTTCTCCACACCCTCTCCAGCACTAATTGTTTATAGATTTTTTGATGATGGCCATTCTGACTGGTGTGAGGTGATACCTCATTAAGATGCCCATTCTAATCACTTCTATACAACGTAATATTGGAAGTCCTAGCTACAACTATCAGACAAGAAAAAGAAATAAAATGTATCCAAATTGGAAGGGAAGAGGTAAAATTACCATTACTTGCAGATGATATTATATATAGAAACTCTAAAGACTCTACACGAAAACTGTTAGAACTGATCAACAAATTCAGCAAGGTAGCAAGATACAAGATTAACATAAAGAACTTTGCTGCATTTCTTTACACTAACAATGAAATATCAGAAAGGGAGAGTAAAAAAGAAAATTCCTTTTAAAATCCCATCAAATAGATAAATAAATACAGTTCTTAGGAATAAACCTGACCAAGGACATGAAAGACTTATTGGCTGAGAACTATAAGCCGCTGATAAAAGAAATGGAAGATGATTCAAAGAAATGAAGATATCTCGTGATCTTAGATTGGAAAAAATTAACGTTATTAAAATGACCATACTACCCAAACTAATCTACAGACTTAATGTGATCCCTATCAAATTACCCATGACATTTTTCACAGAACTAGAACAAAAATTCCTAAAATTTATACAGATACACAAAAGACCCAGAACTGCCAAAGCAATCCTGAGGAAAAAGAACAAAGCAGGAGACAGAACCCTCCCAGACTTCAGACAATAGTGCAAAGCTACAGTAATCAAAACAGCATGGTATTGGCACAGAAACAGACATATGGATCAATGGAACAGAGTAGACAGCCCAGAAATAAAATGACACACCCACTGTCAATTAATCTTTGACAAAGGAGGCAAGCATACACAATGGTGATAAGACAGTCTCTTCAGCAAGAGGTGCTGGGAAAGCTGGACTGCCCCATGTAAATCAGTGAGGTTAGAACACACCCTCACAGCATACACAAAAATAAACTCAAAATGTTTAAAGACTTAAATATATAAGACATGACTCAATAAAACTCCCATAAGAGAACACAGGCAAAGCATTCTCCGACATAAATTTAACAATGTTTTATTAGGTCAGTCTCCCAAGGCACTAGAAATAAATGAATAAATAAACAAATAGGACCTAATCAAGCTTACAATCTTTTGCACAGCAAAGGAAACCATAAACAAATTGAAAAGACAACCCACAGACTAGGAGAAAATATTTGCAAGTGGTGCAATGGACAAGGGCTTAATTTCCCAAATATACAAAAACTCATACAACTCAACAACAACAACAAAACAAACAACCTAAGCAAAAAAGTGGTCAGAAGACATAAATAGACATTTCTCCAGAGAAGCCATACAGATGGCCAACAGGCACATGAAATATGCTCAACATTGCTAATAATTTGAGAAATGCAAATCAGTACTACAATGAGGTATCACCCCACTCTGGTCAGAATGACCATCATCAAAAATTCTACAAATAGCAAA